>NW_011341025.1:0-47248 GCF_000735185.1 Notothenia coriiceps
TCCATCTGTCTCCTTCCTCACCTCCATCTGTCTCCTTCCTCATCTCCACCTGTCTCCTCCATCTTTCATCTTTTCGGCTTCCCTCTCCTCCTCTTCCTCTTCCTCCTCTTCCTCTTCCTCCTCTCTCCTCTTCCTCTTCCTCCTCCTCCTCCTCCTCTTCCTCTGTTGATCTGTCGTTCTCAGCTGTTGTTCGAGGACTAGGGGATCCGGGAATGTCACCATTGACGTCACCCGTCATTCCTCACATTCCCACGCCCGTCCCCTCGTAATACGAGACACACACACACACACACACACACACACACACACACACACACACACACACACACACACACACACACACACACACACACACACACACACACACACACACACACACACACACACACACACACACACACACACACACACACACACGCGCGCTAAGCTACTCTTCCCTCCTGCTTTCCTATACACCCGCATGCATTGGGTCAATAACAAACCTGAAAAACTCTCACTGTGCCTGATCAGAAGTTTAGTAATATTCAATAAAAAAAAGAGATGCAATACAAACTAACATTTTCTGCTTCAGTCTGCAGAGAGATCATACAGTATCTGTGTGTTTCTAAGTGTTCATCAAACAATCATCATGATCTGTTTGTTTGCTGCTCACAACTTTAATTTCATTCTCAGCTGCAAAGCCATCAGCAGATTATGATTGAAAGAGATACGGGAGAAATCAAATGTAATGGCAGCGAGTTTGGCATTTTCTGCTGCGTGAAATGACTGCTATCTCGCTTGCTTTTTTGTCTGCATTCAAGGAAGAAAACAACAACAGCAAACCGCTCAAGATAAGTATGCCTGTGACAATATCAGCGGTGAATCGAGAGCGGAGAGGAATTACTTTAGCGAGAGCGGACAGAGAATGTGTTGAAAAGCAAATCAAAGACTGTAGCTCCTCAGGCGAGACCTCAGATAATCTATTAACGCTCGAGACCCAGAGAGTGAGGATGCGGCTCGGATCCCCAGTCAGTGAAAAGATGAACATTTCAACCCATTTGAAGCGGGAGAGGCCGTCTCTGTGCTTGGCTTGCTTTAAATGAAGCTGTTTGTCTTCCTAAATGAATCCTCCCCATACCCAATGACTCTAATTCTCTGCTCCTTCTCTTCTCCTACTCCTTATCTCCATTGCATCATGGCTGTGTCATCATCAGCCTGCCACGGCATCAATGGAGCTTGTCTGCTGGCCTCTACTTCACACCGCTTTGTCACTAAAGTTCTGATTAAACACCCTGCAAGTTTCTAAAGGAGATGGGCAATTTATGGGTCTTTGCCACTCCAGCAGGACTGCTCTTCTCTGCATGTTGGGCACTAGACAGTACATCAAAAGTAAAGTAGACGGTAATAATGACAGAAGGGACATGGGAGGATTTCCTGTGATATTTGCAGAGTGATTAAAACTTGTAAAACAAAACCTGTCCTCTCATTGTCTCGTTGGAGTTGTTCAGTGTCAAAAACGGATTCATCGGGCTGTCAAAATGTGCTGGCAGCATAGAGTTTCTGTCTAATTAACAAAGGCTTCAATCTCCATGTAGAGTTCTTGCTAGAGAGCCCCAGAGAACCCAGAGCACAGATTGGTCAAATCGATGTTAGAGATTTTAAGATTAAAAAGAGAACAAAAGCCGTAGCTCTCTGCCTCTTAGGAAATGTGTGTGTAATCCTCTGCCATGTCTTCTACCTCGAGTAACTCTGACAACTCGTGGTAATTTACTCAATTATTTTCTTGTTTTGACAATTGCTATGTTCAAAACGCAAACTGTCAGTCATAATGGCCGTGTTGGTTATTAATGCAAGAACAGCTACAGCTTATTTTGAGTGAATGTGGCAGTTTTATATCACACTGTTCCAGATCTTAGTCCATATTTCCTTTCAAATTAAACAGTTGGATAATGACTGAGCTGTATGTCTTCCTGAATATGATGCAGAATCTGTTTTGACAACAGCACAATATTTTCTTATGAGAAGCTTTCTAGTTTACATTTTACGTATGCAGATAAAAAGTCTGTGTCGAGCAAATGAGCCACACCGGCTCAAACGCAATCTTGTAACAACGCATACGCCAATGGCAGCATTCTAATATACAGCTTTTATGTTTACAATTATTTCCCACCAATACTTTTGTCAAGTTTAAGAAAGAAGTTGGAACCAAAAGCAGTAAAAGAGAGAGGCATGTATAACAAAAAGTTAACTTGTACTTAAATAAAGCTGATACAAGAACAGGCGGACATACAAGGTAAAACAAAAAAACGAAAATAAATAAAAGCAATCAGACAAGACAGGCGGGAAAACACAACGACAGGAAGTAAAACAAGACAAGACACAAGGAGAAAAAGCCTTTCAAAATAAACACAAACTAAGATCATGACAATGTTTTCTGAAATGTGGTCTTAAACAAAGATTTTGACAAATTACAGATTGATGGTTTGTTGAGTTTAGGGAAGGCCAAGATTGTAAAATTAATCAATTTCACAAAAAAACCATAATGTCAACCTCTTGGTCTCTCTAGAGGTGTAGTCAGGGAATCACCAAAGCAAGTAGGTATCATTACGGTACCATGAACAGAATATTCTTGGCAACACATGCAATTGTTGCTGACAGAGCGACAGGAAGACATTGCCATCCTGGAGACGAGCTGCTAACATGGCTTAACATGGTATTTAAATTACCCTCCCTATTTCTAAGACAGTGTTGCAATAAAACAGGCTGACATGTATTTTCACAAGCCATCCCTCAATGTCTTCATTGCAGTCCATCTCCCCTCAGCAGATATTTAAAACGTAATCCCAATGTGCCTAAGTGAATACATTTTGGCAAAATCTGTAGTTAATCCTATCACATTTAAAGGTCTCCTATTATACAATTGTTAGGCATATATTATAGGTCTCAGATATATAACAAACATGACTATTGAGTGGTTTGCTCAAAATACCAAACAGAAAAGAAAGAAAAAGAGAGGAGAGCTCATGCAGGAGAATTCTACCGGCAGATACTCAGCTAAACGCTGCCGTGATTAAACGCCATATTGTGTTCCAAACCACATCAAGGATTATTTCTGAAACAGTAAAGAGCTCAAATGCTTTCTCTCTTGCGGGTTTACCACAAGTAGAGTACCTTTTTATATCCAGCTTCTTTACACATACTCTCCCCAGTACAGCATTAGCTCTGAGTGTTAGCAATGCTTGCTAATGTAAACACAGATCATATCACTTCAAAAACACATTGCGCATTGTTTCTGATAGCAATGTTTCTGATAGGGCCGTGGGTCCACATTTCCGATATTACGTCATATCGGACGCCAATCTGGATCCTCTACGTTGTTCCTTCGTTTTTAGAGAGGTGGGTAAGGAGGAATAGAGAGAGGGTTGTATTGTTTGACACTTTGTGAGTCTCCTTACACACCAGGGACACATATTTATGTATACAATACATCAAACAGTGCATTTTGCATAATAGGGGACCTTTAAGGCTTTGACATTTTGCATCTTGCTTATTACATGTTGATGGATGTCCCTGAACTGTTTTGCTCTGAAGCTTTCCTTTATATAGCGTTTAATTAGATTTCAGGGATGAAGTCAGAACGTTTTTTTTTAAATAACTTATTTTTTTAAACGCAGCATGTTTTTGAACCAAATTAGATAATGTATTATTTGCCCTGAAATTTGTAACAATCTAAAGCCAAAATTACCGATCCACAAGTAAGGATTGATTCTGATGGAGTGGTTTCAGAGCACACATTACACTAATTAACAAGTGCATTAGGTCTAATTGTCTCCATCAATGGCTCTCCTCAATATTAAAAGGTGCGATGCCTTCGAACCGGTAGCTGTGCTACACCTGCATATGAAAAACTAAATGTAATATATATTTACAATGTAGTAGCCAATTATAAAACAATTTTTGGTCCATTCTGCTGCTGCTGCATGACTCGTTTGCAAACAATTTCTGTAAAACGGCATCTGGAAATAATAAGTACATTTTTGTGGCTGCCTGACTCTTATTTACTTCATTTCTGCTTACTTCTAATTAACTGACAACATCGTATACATAAGGCGTTGTGTTTCGAGACTTCTGGAGAGTAGTGACACATTTTAAACTAGAGGCAACCATTTCAATTTGATCACATTCTGAAATAGGTTGAAAATCACAAAAAATAACTGAAATTTCACAGGAAAGTATTGCACTGTAATGTGCACATAATCTATGATGTATTTCACGTGCAAACTAGGGCTGCACGATTTTGGGAAAAAATGTAATTAGGATTTTTCTGACAGATATTGCGATTGCGATTCGATTTGCGGTATTTGTTTTTAAGCGACCCAACGGAAGTTTATTGTAAAATGCGGCCATATCTCCAGCTAGGAAGGTCGCATCAACATGCTCCCGTCTCTAGCACCCCCGTAGCCCGAGCTACGAGTGAGAGAACTAAACTTACATGAAACTTCCGTTGGGTTGCTTTAAAGTCAAGCTTCAGTTTAAGATTCACCCTGTAATAGATGTAAAACATGTGATGGAGCATTACTAACCTGACTCAGACGGTTTGTTTCACCAAACCATCTAGGAAAGCTCCATTGGAAGCCATTTGGAAAGAGCAGGCACTTTCAAAAATACTTGGCAGGTGATTGGATCAATCTGTCTATCACCTTCTATCATGGGCCACTTCTGAATGGTTAACAATGGCTGGTACATGTGGAGCACAGCTCTTCTGATTGGTGTGGATGACTGACACACAAGAAAAAAAAAAAAAGTAAAATAAAATCGCAGGCTTTGCGATTTGATAATCGCATCGTTTCAAATTGCGATTTCGATTTAAAATCGATTAATCGTTCAGCCCTAGAGTGCAAACGCCATTACAAATATGAATTTTTCCATGCAGTAGAATCAATCCACTTAGCATAATCATGGTGAATCAATTCAAAACATTACTCTGAACATGGTTTTCACGGACAGAAAAAGCTGTTCTGCTCCTACTAGTATTTC
This sequence comes from Notothenia coriiceps, assembly GCF_000735185.1. Classification (NCBI taxonomy): domain Eukaryota; kingdom Metazoa; phylum Chordata; class Actinopteri; order Perciformes; family Nototheniidae; genus Notothenia; species Notothenia coriiceps. The sequence continues at coordinate 5,017 of NW_011341025.1, forward strand.
AAAATGATAAGTTGCAGCATCCCAGTATTGCAGAACACTATGTTTCTGGGGTAGATGCAGCAAACACCTATGTCGAGGAATTTTTGTAAGGACTGACTTCATCACCTCCAAACTCTTCCTCCAGGCTCTGCCCTCCGGCTCCACCTCCATTGACCAGCACTACTCCGACACATCCAGCTGCCCCTGCTGGCAGGCAGCCCTGTTATTCTCCCGTCTGCCCACAGATGAGAGGAGCGAGCAGACTGATAGACTCCCGGGGCCGTCAGGGCTAATCCACGGCTACAGGCTCCAATATGACATTTCTTCCTTTCTTTCTCTTCCCTGCTTTCTCTTTGTCTACCCCCCCAAACACTCCTTTTCACCCTGCTTTAGGCTAATGCTCTATTTATGTCTGACTGTCAGTTTCTGTTGTTCTCACTTTATTTTTTCTCTTTCTGTTGTCTGACTTTTGCTCCCCTACTGTTGTAAAAGAGACCGGTAGCGGTTTAGAAATGTACCGATTTCTTCACCTGCACGGTATGGTGGGTATAAAATCGGTCTTTCCACTTGCGGGGAAATAAAAAGTACAGCCAGTTCCATTTTAATCTTTTGGAAAGTCATACATTTGATCGGTTTTTCCTAGTGTGAAATAACTCTGAGAATTCGCCATGAGTGAATTCACAAAATTAAAAAAAGGGTCCACTTGTAGAGAGTAGCCAAGGACAAAACTGAAACTATTCTTATCCATTTGTTTTCTCAGATGGAGGAACCATTAAAAACCAGGACAACCCAGGTACAAACAACCAGTGGAAGATGCCCTTGGCCAACAATATTCAGCATTGTTATTACTATGATTATTTTTCCTCGGCCACGTGAAAGTGGATGATGAAAAAATGAAATAACTAGCGAGGAGCTGGGGGGGGATCGCGAGCGGGGATCGGGAGTGAGGAATGGCTCATTGGAAAGTGTCACAATACATCATGCTGCAGCTTAACAGTCAGAAAGACTAATTCACAGGTGGACTACGGCACGGAATAGAGGAGAGGGAAAAGATAAATGAAGGCAACAGCTAAAATGAGAAAGGGAGGAGATAGCAGCAGGAGGTTCGGAGCTTTGAAGGGGAGTGATTTTGAAAATGATATGATTATATGAAACGTCTGGCAAATTGACTGAAATATAGTAAAATCTATTCCCCATCACTTTACAGTGTATGCTTGTAGGTCTTACTCAACTCACTCATGACCTGCACACCCAGGAACAGCACAATACTGAGCATACAATTTCTCTTCATTTAACATAACAGCTTCCTGACTCCGTCTTGTTTAAACTATTTCATACACTCCAAACTCAAACAAATGTAGCCGCAGTATGAGCCACCATGAGTATACACAGGGATACTTCTTTTTATTTGGGTTTGAACAGCATTGTAATGTTTTGTCAGTAAAGGAATATGTTTCCACAGTCAGTGCAGTCCATCATATAACAACCAGAAGAAAAATGTAAAAACGACATGTTGAACATCAGGCAGAATGTAAACGAAACATTCTACAACTCAAATGATTAACACTTTAAAACATTATTAAAAATTAACTATTTCAAACGTATATTTTTCGTGAATCTTTTCTCTTTATCTTGCAAATTCAGAAAGCCTAGATCACACAAATTTGCTTTTAATAATTTTTAATATTGTAATTGAAAGCAAAATAAGAAGTATTGGAAAGCTATTGATTTGAAACATTTCAATTTTATAATTGAACCACTAAAAAACATTGCAAAGCCCGTGTTTTTTTAAAGAATAAATTGATTAAACTTCATGTAGTGTATTTTTTTAAATTCTTTCCTCAGTCAGTACAAAGTCCTTTTCAGTTTATAGTCCAGCCAAAAAACGAAATACTAAGCAGATTCTAGATAACGGTATGTAAAAACAAGGTAATAAAATCCTGAAACGTAATTTGTTGTGAATGGATTTAAATGGTGGTGTCATTGAAAAAGAGTCACACATTCGCTTCACTTTATCAGGGCATTTTATGATAAAAGCAACTACTTCCACCATTCTGATCACTCACTGTACTGCTGAAGGATACAGAGTACAATCAGGGTTTTGTTTTTTTCAGTTCCTCTCTATCAGTCTTGCCTCCGTATGAGTCCCAGACCTTGTTAAAACTCCCTTCAGATAACCCACTTCATTCTGTCCCATCACTCATCGGGCTCCTCGGGGCTTCGGCAAACGCTATCACATGCAACCTTGCTAATCTGATTGGCTGATCGGAACTGTAAATGAAACCAGCCAGAGCCAATTACAATAGGCACAAGTCATTAAGAGAGATGACTTCTGGGAGAGAAGCGGTGCTGGGGACAGGTGCATCGCTGCTAGTCTGGCAAATTACTTTCAGAATAGAGTTTAGGTTATCTGTTTCTCGCTATTATGCCAAGTGATTGGAGAGGGAGGATATTGATACGGCTTAAAGTAGGCTTACACTGCAATCTCTTTTTGCACTAATTAAACACCAGAATTGGCTTCCTTGGGATATTTCTTGGTTTGCCTCGCTACAGGATTTTAACTGTGATAAGGTGTCGGATAATAAAAAAGTCGACACATCCAAGTGGAACAACTTCAATTAGTAAGTTAAATTCACACAATTCACAGCAATTAGACAAGATCTAATGGCCTTCTGGGCAAAATTGAAATGATAAAAAGTTATTTTTACACAGCTAACTGTACAGACAGCAATAAGCTAAAATTAGTTACACATTCAAAAGTGATTAAAAGCTTGATTCAGGCACCTGTTCTCCACCTGCTTCTCATTCCTAGATTTTCTATATGCGTTTTTTTTCACAACAGACTGTTTGATATGTCACAGTGGGCAAAGGCACAGGTGTATATAATAAGTATGAAGAATGGCTGAATTCCATTTCCTGGTGTTGTGCCTAGTAGCCCACGGCCTCATATTAATGGTTTACCCGGACAACTAAAGTTGTTATGTCTTTAGATATCTTACTAGTGACAGCTGCTCTTGCTACTATCAGGATTTACCCTGAATAAATCAATGTTTTTAATTACTTCAACATTTTCCATACTTTTGTCTAGTGCTTCAATCTTATTCCCTGACTCTGAAGATACAAGGAGAAGCAAGTAACGAGACATCTTTCCTCTAAACTGTGATATCAAGCGGCAGTCAGATCTGATAACCGCAGCACGGCTGGATCAGCTGTCAGCCGGCTGTTTGGAGTTTGTATTCGTACCGGCTGCACTGTGCAAATATAAATAACATTTGTTTTCATACTGTGTAGTTGAATTGGTGTGAAGGGACCTCACTGCTCAGACATGGCAACAATTAATAGAAGAGTAATAATGTTCATGTTAGGGTTCTCATAATTGTCTGTCTACTTTCGTATAAAACTTTGGTTATGTTATGCAGTTTCAGAGTAGTCCAATCAGCATCAGCGTCCAATCACTAAAAGATTTCCAACAAAGAGATGTGTCAGTCAGCTAAAAGAGTTATACAAAGGCTGATCCTTTTCTCCTCACTTTTGTCTCCTTATGGAATCCTTTTGGCTCTGTTCATTGGAAAAGCTTGCAATTTGACAAGCTGGAACAATCTTGGGCTAGGCAAGGATTGAGGGACAATGAAATAAGTGAATTGGGATGTTCTCACTGTCACTAAAAAAGTCGTAACCATTATGCCTGCGTTTTTCTCAGCCAGCTGTAAATGCAAAAAGTACTGAACCATAAGCTCAAGAAAGATTTACAATCAAGTTTAAAGTGAACTTAACTCAGTCATTCTCCTGCTAGCTTATGTAGCACAAAGGGTAATAAGTAGCAGTAGCTAGCAAGTATTCCATAGCAAAAGGGATTAAACAAGCGAATACAACCATGCTAGAGGCTCGGTGGGGATGTAATTACCGGTAAGTACAGTACTTTAAGCTAAATTAAAAGATAAGCATGCTTGAATACTAACAATGACAATGCTCAAATGTTAATGTTAAGCAGGTATTACGTACCTGGTACCCTGAAGGGTTGTGTTATCATGCAACCCAGTCTCACGGCATTTCGTGTTAAAGTCACAAAATTAATGCAATCTATTGATTCGTGTTCACCAACACGATTTTTTCATGTCACACAGAACGATTTTAAAAACAATGTATTTCTATGTTTCGTGCCAGCACCACGTCTTTTTGTCCGGTCGGTTCTTTGAATACCAGTAGCTGTGTGGTTCATAAAAACATTTTTTCTTACTCAATATCTTACCCTAAGCCTAACCCTATCCCCTCTAGTTTAAATTGTATAATGTCAGAGTTTTTTTGCCGACGAAAATAAATGGGGCAAAGAGCCTCAGAATACTGAAATCTGTATTTTTTGTCATCTTTTTTCCTTCTAATTTGTTATTATTTACATTGCTTTTAAAATCGTTCTGTGTGACACAAAGAAAATGGCGAAATCGTGTTGGTGAACACGAATCAATAGATTAATACAATAGACTATTTGACTTTAACTTTAACTATATATATATATTCATTTGCTGTTCTTTTCTTTTTACTATATCTGTAAAGCGTCTTTGAGCACCTGTAAAAGCGTTAACAAAATAAATCTATTATTATTATTTATTATTATTAATTTTGTGACTTTAACACGAAATGCCGTGAGACTGTGTTGTACCATGCAAACATTTCCAATTCAACACCAAAGTAAACAATACAGCTGAGGCTGATGGCGAGGTTATTAGTTTTGCAGATGTGGTCACTATCGAAAAGTCAAGTTTTGACCAAATTATATAAATAAAAAGTCAGGGGATCAAAAATGTATTAGGATTTATCCGTAGGTAAAGTTAAATAACAATAATTATCACATTTCATGTCAATACGTACAATAATGCCATAACTTGCATGCATGCACCATAAATGTTTATCTTGTGGTTAAACAATAAGAGAAGTCAACAATGACCTACTTTCTCATTGATCCATCATCTGGGAACAATGCATGAGGCAACTTAAAAGGCATTCCATCAAAAATGCGTTGAGATACTTGAGTCTGTTGTTTTAAGGTTCAAAGCATGAACCCTTACAGTTATTGACTACAATGACTTTGGTGACATCACATGAATCCCAGTAGAGCTCAACCTTGGTTAAGCATTTGTGTATGGTGTTTATTATTTCACAACAAAGTTACCAAATCACCTGTCTCCAAAACGTATCTAAGAACTTCCGAATCAAGGGTTTACAAATGAACTAGAGTTACTATATCCCTCCCTTATTTGGTATATGCATGGTGCTTTTTGAGAATTGGCACATGCACAAGAGGAAGGGGGAAATCACAGGGCAGAGCTACTCTGTGACAATACTAACGTGAAAGGTGTTGATTGAGGTGGCCTTTACTGTGAGGCTGGGTAATTAAAACATCCCCCAAGCTCTGCACTCCACACTATCACCATACAGTACAGCCCAAATATATATACTCACCCTGACATACACAGATGGTGCCTCTAACTCTTCAGATGTTGATTCTACTTGTGATAGTCGGACATGACAACCTGTGCAGCCCATGTATTGATTCCATACGATAGCAGCCATAGGCCTAATACAAATAAAACGTCTGCCTGCTCTCCACAATGATCAGCGAACGGATGGTCAAAGGAAGGTACAAATAAACAGAATCACACAAAGTCTGGTTAGTGTTGCCTGACTTTATAAAGTGTGTATTTGTGTGTGGTTGCGTTCTAGTCACTTTGCTCAGCGCTACTGCTTGTTACAACTTGTATTTGCCGTACTCGCCTTTAACTGTTAGCTCAGGTTAATCTCGCCCTAATTATAATCTAATCTTTTTGGTGCTTGTTAAGCACCGGTCTTCTGTGATTAAAGCCGGCTCCGCTGCGATGTGAACAGGAAACACCAGTGCTTATCCGGCTCTAGCTCCGAACCGGCCCTGGAACCGCGTTGGTGTGAAAGGGGCAATAGAGAAGAGCTGGGTGAGGAGGTTGGGCACACAACAACACAGACGTGATAATTCAAACCCAAACCAAGCTTTCTTTTCCTTAGCATAAAGAAGTGGTTTTGTTTGATTTAGAAATGTAACATATACTGTATGTCCAGTGTCTGGCTATACTTTCAAGGCACTATTTGTTAGGGTAATAATATTTTCAATGGTTAGCATGCAAGGCTAACTTTTGATCTCTGGATAACTCAGTATTCCAAGGACACAAACAAGGCTGTTTCTGTTAAAAGCAGAGAATAGATGTTTATTTCCTGGCAAAGTTGAATAAAGGTATTCTTTAATCACTGACGTAAAAGTGTGTACAAGGTTGCGACTCCCCCAGGAGGTTGCGCTACAAGTCGACGGCAGGAATAGGGAGACAGAGGTTGGGGAAGTGGTACTAAAAGCACTAAAGTGAGAAGGACACAGTGTGTATTTAGGGTTAATGAGGCAGTGTTGCAAGACAGGGGAGGCGACAGAAGGCAAGACAGCGTCGAGCTGTGAACTTCCCTGCTTTCCCGAGCATATCCCATTACATCGCCATTATCCTGGGTCAAGATACCTTGGTTCCCTACCCTCACAATGGTGTCACCCCTGACTACTGCTACACAGGGTCATAATTGATAGGCTGACCAAGAACACATTTCAGTTAGGTAGTTAACCTGCTTGCCTCTTTGGCTGTCTCCATAAAGGGATTGACAAAAGAGAGATATATGAGTAGAGTGAAAGTGACCTTAGGACGTGAACTAGAATACTAAACACATCCACAATTCGTGAAAAATCTATTTTGGTCAAATGCTATCTGAAAAAAAAATCATCTGACTAAATATATTCACTTTATTCCTTTGTCGTGTAATTTGTATCTTTAACTTTTCTCCCAACCTTTTGAGCTTATTTGATTTTTTTGTTTGATTTTCTTATTTACAATTGTATTTTTTTTTTTTCTATTTGTATTTTTTTTATAGAATATAAATATTATTTATGCATACAAAAACATTAATCTCAGCAAAAAGAACGAGATGCAATATGCCAGATTATAGCTAATAGCTAATTTCCATCTGTGGTCCTCAGGCAGGTTCATAACAATCAAATTGGAGAGAGTCTGCTCTTTAGCTCATGCTCTCTTGGCTGTAGTAATTGATTATTTGGAAAACTGTAAGGCCATCGAGGAGGAACTGGAGACTATTAAACATATTATTATGTATGTAAACACTGACAATCATCTTTCTAATTGTAAATTAGAATGATTGAATCACAGTTACATGCCTACGCCAACAATCTATCTACATCTAAAATGTCATCACTTCACTTCATCTAATCTATCAATATAAGCCTATGAATAACTTAGTAATAGTAGTCAAAAACATGTTTTGTCAGGTCACAGTGACCTTGACCTTTGACCACCAAATCTACATCCTAAAGTACAAGTAGCTTCTGCTCAATCAGAAAATAATTATTTCAAGGCCTTTATGAGATATAACATTAAAAAGCAACAGAGATATGTGAGGTTGCGGTGACCTTGACCTTTGACCACCAACATCCAATTGATCCTTTAGTCCAAGTGGGTGTTTGTACCACATTGAAAGACATTCCCTCAAGGCGTTTCAGAGATATCGAGTTTACGAGAAAATGATGGGAAGACAAATCCGGAAAACACGATGCCTAAAGCTACAGCTTTTGTCAGTTCGGAGGCATAAGGATTATTTTCTGTTGTATTCTTGGCCCGTGGATTTCAGCCCACTGGGCTGACACACTGGCTCATCATGCTTTATTATTTCACTGCTTTAGTTTGAGGCAGCCTGATCACAGCTGGCTAAAGACACAACATGAGTCTATCTATCTGCATTTAGCCTGCCAGGCTTCCTCGCTGTGTGCTTCTGACATGACAGACACTTAGCAGTAAAGCCATTGTATCTTGGATGGCCTGAAACAGGAAAACTACTCAGCCCATTATGTCAATAAGCGGCACAGTGGTTCCCAGCACTTAGTTCTGCAATGAGGCAGAGCTGTGGTGGACATTGTACACAAAGATGGACACATGTAGAGGCACAGAAAGGTATGCCTGCCTGCACACTCACATGGGGGGGTCTCAGCTACTGACATGCGGCTACCACTGTCAGTCTTATTCTTTCCTTTAAGAGGATAAATTATCAACCTATTATGCAGACCTTGAGATAGATAGATATAACATAGAGATGGGCGGATAGACACATGCTGCAAACACACAGTTTTGTTTAACTTTGCATCCATCTGGCCATTCTTCTCTCTGACCCATTATGATTCAGAATAACCTCTCTCCTATTGCCTTTTGCTTTTGATTTGAACAAGAGGGCATGTGATGAATGCTGAGACTTATCAAACGGCTCAGTCTGAGTGTGTGCAATACTTAACATTCCTGTAATTAACAAAGCTCTCTACGACTGTGTCGAGGTTGTTTCAGTGTGATACAGACACACACACGCACAAACTGTCAGGACTAAATGAAGGTCTTTCCTCTGTATGTCCACGTGTTCAAAGCAAACCCTGCCTAATTATGTTTTGCATAACTTTAAAGTTTTATTGGAAGTTCAGTGGCAGCAGACACTGCAGATCTTGTGTGTGAGTATGTGCGTTGCGGTGTTTCAGACAACTGGGGCTTTGATAATATATTCATGCCTCCCAATGACAAATGGTTCCCACCAGGAGGCGGTTTAACATTTAAATGAGGAGCAGGATAAAAAATGGAACCAAAGCAGTGAGTGGATACACAGAGGCAGGCAGGAGAGGCACTGCGTGTACCAGGACAAAGACATTAAAAACATGGATGAACACACAACTTCAAACCGCCCACACACACAAACACACAGATCTGCCGACAAAGAATATAAAAAACGAATGTCGAGGAAGGAGAAGGGGGTAAGATGCGGGAACAGCTGGCGTCCCGGCGGGGAATCAGAGAGCAGAAGAGAATTTGTTGGCGTGCAAAACCAGCAGCTACTGATGAGAGTTTATATAAACAGCCCGTCAAGCCCTCTGCTCAGGTTGGAACAATATCTCATCAAACAATATCGCGCCGCTTCATCGGCCTGTCAGGTGACGCTGCCCAGACAAAACTGGGTTGCAGCTTTTCAGTCATTAACTCAGGTACAGAAACACATGATGGGTGGAGGGAGACAATGTGCACAAATACAGATGCAGGGATGAAGGTGAGCACCAGTGCATGCAAATAATCAGATTTACACTCCCCTGTGTACACGAAGCCAAAATCACACATTCATTCAAGTATGCAACGAAACACATCATGGCGTGATATATGACTTTGTCTGGCTCTCCTTCAAGTGAAGATGATTGCTTTGGCAATCGAGTGTAACCTCCAGACTCACTGCTTTTCGAGCTGAGATGACCCCTGACCTTGACATAAACATTCTTGTTACCTCACGTTGTTCAACCACCGGATCCTTTTCTCATTCCCTTCTCTTATGTTTGTCCTATTTCTGTCCGCCATCTTCACTTTTCTTTTCCTTGATCCTGACTTCCCTCCTTCCCAATAGTATGTTCTCTCCGTCGTTCACCATCTGCTACAGCCTGGAGGCCTGCTCCGGCTGACCTGCCCTCATGCTGTTAACCAGGGGCTATGTCAATCTGTTGCTAACCATGCAATACATTTACCAAGATTATACTTCCTATTTCAGGTTAGCACATGAGGTCAAACAAGCTTAAACTGTACATGGCCATCAAAAAGAAGAAATACAGTAGAAAACTACAACAAGACTAACAGTTACTGGCAGCATATTTTATTTTTCTTCCATGGAAAATACAATGATTTTGTGGTACGACATGCAATGATAAAAACCTTGGAAAACCTGTACTAAAAAATAATGTTTTGTTGTTGAAAACTTATCATTTCCTTACCTTAGTATGTTTCAATAGACTTTCTCAGTTTTTTGAATATTTCTCTCCAATTGTCTTCCTAAGTACATTCAACTATGTCTGGCCTCCTCCCTCCCTTTCTGTATGACACAAGTCTATTTCTCCTGTCACTTTCAACCTCCTGCTTGCCAGCGCAGTTTAGATAGGTATAAAGCTGAAGTCTCTGAATTAAGATAAATATAAAGATAAAGATATTCGGGTCAATCGACATCGTGTTGGAAGTCCACGCAGGTGGGTTGTCATACAATCATTGCACAGATCACTGCGGCGAAGGAGCACATTTGTCCTGTCAATGACAGAGCGTGCTGTGATAAAGGCGAGGCAGGGGTCAAGCAGATATCAGTATTCTGCTCACATTCAAACTATGTGAACACACACTGCATACACAGGAGCATCAACTCAGTGGGTTGTTAAAGATCTGTGTGCAGGATTGTTTATGGTTCTCTTTAGATAGAATAATGGCCAAGGAACAGCATCAACAGAGGTACATCTTATCTATCACCTTTTAGATGTTAGACATAAATAGTCTCAGGATAGTGCTTTGCTCAAGGATTGGCAATGTCATCGTGTCGGTCTATCACAAGTCTAAAATATCTAAACAATCATTGGATGGCCATAACATTTGATTGTAAAGTGATATTCCTGGTCCAAAGGATATGAATCCTATCGACTGTAGGGATGCTTTGACTGGCTGGGGCAGCAGTGGCTCAGTCTGTCGGGACTTGGCCTTGGGACCGAAGAGGAGTGTGGACTGGTAGCTAGAGAGGTGCCAGTTCACCTCCTTGGAATTGCTGAGGAGCCCTTGAGCAAGGCACCAAACCCCTAACTGCTCCCTGGTGCCGGCAAGACTGGCACCCTTCCAGATGCATGTGCATGTCTATTCAACCTGTATTTTGTATAGTGTGTAAAACTGTGTGTGTGTATTAAAAAAATATAAGCCAGAGTGAAAAACAGAATTTGCTAGTGGGATACATAAGGTTTCGTCTTCTTTTTCTTCTATTTAAGCACCTGCAATATCTTAGTTTTTTAGTCATGTTTTGACAGCTATTGATTTGATTGCCATGACAATTGTTACAAACATTTACATTCCCCCTCTAGACTTTTAATACAGCGCCATCCTGAGGTCAAAATTGAACCACTGTACATGATGACTAAATACTGGCTAAACTGACATGCAAAACTAACCCTAAACACGCTAAATGGTAAACATGGTGAACATAAAACGTACCTAGCATCAGAATGTTAGCATTATGATTCTGTTAAAACTGTTGTGTAAAGGAATAGTAATGTCAGCCCATATCTTGAAAGTTTTACAGAAATATGAAGCAGAACACTATCTTCTCACCCTGTATCCTCATCTGACTCCAACACCAATCTTACTCCCTGCCCTGTCCACTCATAATCTTCACCACTTCTTCTTCTTCTCCACCTATTCTTTACCCACTTCCCGTGCTTTATATATTTTCACTGTTATGGCCTCTCATGTCCCTCTCTTTCTCTTCCTCTTTTGACCCTTCAACCTCCTGCCCCATCATTACTCCTCTTTCAACGCTCATCTTTCTGAGGCTGCCGAATTCCCCAGCACAACGGTGCTATTCTGCTGCCTACTAATAGAATCCCTCAGTTCCTCTAATGGATCTGTCAGAATCTCCCTGAGCACGGGAGACCAGATAGATTGATAGGGAGAGGGAGAGAGACAATGAAAAAGAGGGACAAAGAGACAGCTAGTACAGGAAGAGAGAAGCAAAGAAGAAAAAGAGATCGGCGCCGAGGCTCTTGACACTTTCATCTGTGCCTTGAAAAGTCTCAGAGCAGCAGCACCAATGACACTCCTAACCAGTGAGCATATGGTCTGTTAGAAGCAGTGCCACTTAAGGCCATACCATTGTCACCACAGGATAATGACAGTTTCCCTGTGGCCATGGGTGAAACTAACGGGCAGGGTGAGTGGATTGCAATAGTGAACTAAACACATTTATTTGTAATGTTTGCACTTATCACCCAGGAGGATTTCTTTCTAAAATACAAATGCGAATAAATCTATATTGGAAAGCCTTTGCAGCAATACTTTTAACACATTTCAACACCTCCAATTATTTGTTTAAGTGTTAGATGAAGGGGAGATGGCATATTTTCTTAGCGTGCTTGGTTTGTTGTCGATTTACACTTTTAAAAAAGCAGGGAAAGAAGCACTTAATGCAGTTTTATTTTTTATTTCCAGGGCTTTCATAGTCTTTACTAACAATCAAACTCTTCATAACATTTGTTAAAAGTTGCTTTTTGTGAATCAACTGGTTATTTCCTGGGATATATCAATAAGGAACCAATCTATAACAGTTATTTTAAAGCCTTTTCTTTACTGGTTTTATTCAATTATATCAGTGGAGTAGAAACGTGGAGTAAGGTTATAAAGGCGATCTGAAACACATCAAAAACTGTCTGATTATCCTCCATCATTTTCATGCAGTGTAGTATCTGTTACTCACCGTTATCTGTGGCGATGAAGACAGCTGTGTATTTGTTGTCGTGGACATAAGGAGACTCACGGTCCAGTGAGCCGGAGGTGTTGACAGTTCCTGTGACCGGGCTCACACTCAGCCAGCCTGCTGGGTCTCGCAGAACAGCATACCTGGAGAAAAGTAAATAAAATAAGTAAGAAGCTGTGCCTATATAAACATCCAGAAAAACAACTATACTGTGCACTCTATCTCTCAGAAAAGTTTATTTCGAGTTTATTTTGGTCCCATATGTTTAGGTTCCAAACATTGCACAGACAGACAGCTCCGTTAGTCACAGCAACAGGCAGGACAAATATTTGAATAGTCTATATTTGTCCCGTACAGTGTATAAATCCAATGAATTCTAAAACAATACCTTCCAGGAAAATAATACAACAGGCTTTCAATTAGGCGGCTAGGGTTGGGAACCGAAACTCTGTTTCACATGAGAACCGATAAGAAAGTACCGGGTACCCATACAAAATACACAATTTTGGTTCTGCTTAACGGTTCCTAAATGCGGTAGACCCTGTATTCCACCGGGTCCGTCGGCGCCGCGGTGACCCGGTGGAATACAGGGTAAGGACGGACTGGCCATCTGTGTGTTCTGGAGAATCACAGAATGGCCGGCCGTCAGCGGGCCGTTGACGGCCGGCTCGGTTCGCTGACGGCCCGCACCACCCTTACTTTTTTTAAACGGCATCATGTAAGTGGCGCTGACAGGCGACAGAGGTCCACAGTTGCCCCACAGCGAGGCTCCCCCGCCCTCCCGTAGACAGTTCACGAGCTCAGTCACTTCATAACACCAAAGATGCATCGCGGTAAACGCTCTAAAGTGAGGCTCCACTACACTAAAAAAGAAAAAGAAAAGGCACAGTGTAATGCCTGTGGCAAGTTAATAGCTTGCCACAGGCATAGCTCAGTTAAAATAAAGCACGGCTAGTGTGCAATACATTTGTATTGCATGTATATGTTTTATTTGTAAAAATGTTAAAGCTTAAAAGAATAAAGATATGTTTGTCATCTAAACGTTTGACCTCTTTCTTTTACAATTTTGGAATCGAAAAGGGGAATCGATAAGAACCGGAATCGGAATCGATACATTTCAAACGATACCCTTCCCTATAGGCGGCCCCTTTATAGTCAACAAATTGGTTGTTTTGGTCTTAGTAGACAAAGATTGCTTTAGTGAAGTAATCATTATGTTATGCTTCTTCATGCTTAATGACTTATTTCCAAGAAACAAATGAGCGCATCTCTGGTTAACACACAATTTAAAGTGGTGCTTTTGAAGGCTTCTCTGCTGAGAAACTCAATTGTACAGATCCCTCTAACTTTACACAGAGTAAAAAACAACACATAGATTTATTATTCACTTATTCCATCTGCCCCTCAGAAAAGATAACAGCTCTTTGAGTTTCCTTGGACACCAGGTACTCAAAATAATTCAAAAAAGAAAACCTTCACGTACAGCTAGGGCTATAAACAAATAGTTTTAGTGTTTTTCTTCTGAGATATAGAATATTTTACAAAGCGCTTGTATTGGTATGGTTGTATGTGTCCAAAGATTTAACCATGTTCTGTAAAAATGCTTATTTGTTTAAAAAAATAATTGAATAATATGTGATGCATTCATTCAGATGATGCTGCTGATGACAGAACGCCACAGAAACTCAATATGTTATGGGCAAAAACCAAACATTTGCATTAAGAGTTTATCTAGTATTTCTTATGTGAAAGAAAGCCATTGTATGGTCTGTACTAATCTGTAATAAATGTGCCCTGCAAACTAGAAAATAGCCAATAGAGATTTCCTGAGCAAAGACTGTGCACATGCATGTGTAGGTGACTGCAGCAGCAGCTCCTGCAGGGCTGAGATTTGAAGATGATGGATGACCACTCAGAAACTGTTGTAGGCGAATTTTGTGAAAAAATGCCTAAAGACGGATCACGACCCTGCTAATGGAGCCACTCAGCCAGTCGCTGATAGCCGGAGGATGGTGATTAAAGTAGGCTTGCATCCGTGTAAACATAACCAGTAATTTAATAAGGATACTTTGCAATGTACACATATGCTGCAACAATTACATACAAGGTTCTCTTACACAAATCCTGCATAAAAGGCACACACATGCACAAGTTTCTGAAACGCACACAGACTTTCTTCAAAACAAGGCCACTCTTTGCCAAAGTGCTCAGCAGTACACAAATAGTCTTTGAAATGGAGCTCTTCAGCTAACAGAGCGTGGCAAAGCCTTTGGAAATGGCTTTGCAATCAACCTCTGCTCACACCTCTCCCCTCCCGCTCTCACTCACTTTCCCTGCCAGTGAGCGCTATTGAACACATATGTTCTCCTGTAACAAAAGAGCCACTGCTGCGAGGTTAAATGTGCTGTTAATAATGACACATTTATCATTGTACATGCTTTTTTCCCTGCACACACACAGAGAGCACTGACATTATTCATAAGGACAACTCCTCCAATAAAACAGAGCCAGGCTCACAGGTTATTAACCTCCATATGTTGCACTCTCCCCATCACAGGCTTCACGATCACACACACACACACACACTCTGTGGTATATCAACCTTGCCGCATTGCCAAATTGTGGAACAGACACACACATACACATTTGCACAGTATGAGTACAACATAGTAGTAGCTTACCACTTATATAAATAGGTGAAAACATATAGCCTACTGTAGCCTTGCTCGGTCCTAAGATAAAAAAGACACTCCTAAACTTGTAATATCTTGTTTATGCTGTAAAAACTAATCGTTTTGGTTATACTATATAATGGGCCATACCTCTGAATATTTATTTTGACTAAATATGAGACTATGCTTGACAATGCCTGGCAACATTATGGTGATACCAATCTTGCTTTCAGTCTTTACACTAAGCTCAGCTCAATATGTGGTATTTTTTGTTATTTTTGATCAGCAAGAAATGAATAGGTGGATTTCCCAAAATGTGTTAATTATTTTTAATAACCAAATTACTAGCTTATCAAAAAGGTGTTTAAAGCACATTTTAGATCGGTCATATTTTTCTCTTTTATGTCACCATGAATATTGGCTTAGAAAACCTAGTTAGTGTTTGTGTAAATTCAAACATCATCAATGACAACAGTCTATTGATATGTTATACCCTCCTACATCTTCTAGAATGAGGCAAACATCCCTCTGTGTAAACCAGGGTTTGTAGTCTGGAAATCCACACAAAGCAGCCTGTATTTATCCCTGAAAGACTCCATTCTACTCTCAGATTCACTAAAGCACAAACCCTGGGAACCTCTTTCAGACACGAGGTATATTCCACAGCTGGCAGCCAAATACTATGGAGATTTGAGTGTTGAGTAAAATATCAGGCTTTTATGTATTTTCCATAGTGTAGATGTTCTGAAAGAGTGTAAGGCATTTGTCTGCTTTAGTGCCGGCTCAAAGGTAACCCTGAGTCGGATCCACTGTTCCCCCTCCGTGTGCAAACATGGGGACAGTCCATTAGAGCCCTTTAAAGGGCAAATTATGAAGACATTAAAAAGCCATTAGGAATATTCATATCTGGTTTTACGTGGTTATCTCAAAAAACAGATATGGCCCAAACAAATCAGTCAACAAATGTGAGACAGACACAATTATCACACGTGCTCCTATAGCTGCAAACACACATATACAGATAAAACAGGCACACACAAAATCGAGCAAAACGGAAAACACACAGTTTAACCCTCCTGTTGTCTTTGTTCCCCCCCCCCCTTACTTTGGTGTTCGCGGTCAAAAACCGGTCCTGTTTTAACTGCTATTACATTAACACAAAAACCATTAATCATCACCAAATTTCATTTAACACCCTTTCAAACTGTACATATTGTATCAGACTACTGGTATACATGAAAACTGCAGTAAATATACAAAGAATAGACACTGAACATGTATTGTGTGTGCCAGGTGTGATCCATGTGGGGGGATGGGCACATAAGGGGGGGAAATGTGTCAAATTGTTCTGTGTGTGTGGGTGTGTGTGTGTGTGTGTGTGTGTGTGTGTGTGTGTGGGTGTGTGTGTGTGTGTGTGTGTGTGTGTGTGTGTGTGTGTGTGTGTGTTGTGTGTGTGTGTGTGGTGTTGTGTTGTGTGTGGTGTGTGTGTGTGTGGTTTTAATCTGATCCGGATGGTTTACTAATTCCTTTATTTCTTCTTTCAAAGTTGACTAAATCATCCACAATTCAATGAAAGTGGTGATCAGCAATTGCATATGTTCAAATGTCTACTGTGAAGGATATCATAAAGCCTTAATGCAATCAAATGTAAAACAAAAAAGTTATGATTGATGAAAGTAGTACATCGGTCAGATTGGACCCGAAGACAACAGGAGGGCTAAAGAAAGTGTGTCTTGTACAATATGTTTTGCTTGCAATGTGAAATAATTCTCTAGACAGCAAAATGATTTGTCCAGATTTCTGCTTGAGTTGCAGAAGTATGTGGCGAGGTACACACTGGGAGCCCAAAGTTTTCAACTGGTCTGCAGAGCCACAACATTTGGGACTAATCTGAGCGGCTATAACTGGCAACAGAGCCGAGTCAGGGGTTGTGAGCACATGTGTGTGTAAGTGTGACGTTTTTTCTAAGAGATTACCCTTAGCTGTAAAAGGAAACAAAGGAGCCACGACGAGGGCTGGCAGGATTCTCATTAGAGGTGGTCCAGGGCCAGAGAAGTAATTTAATACCAACCTACGAGGGTCTTTTAAAATGTTTCTTAAATAAACCACTAAGAGGCCAACCTTTCAGTGCTTATTAAAAACAAAGGATTGCCTTAAATTATGAGACAAATTGAAATGATCCGTGACTAAATTGAAAATTCTATAATTCAATAATTTCCTCGACTAGCACATTTGTGTTAAAGGTCCAGGGTGTAGAATTAAGGGAGCTCTATAAGCAGACATGAAATACAATACTTTTTTAGAATGAGCCCTTCAGATGGGGACCCCTTGCATTGAGTCCACAATGCAAGTCCACTGCTTTGCTTGTTTGTTCGCATGCTTTAATGTTCAAAAAGGTCTTTATTCTTCTCATACTGCCTGTGCTGCAGCACCTCTTTTCACCCTCTGTCTGAAACCAGAGCCCAGTCTGCTCTGATTAGTTATCTCACCGGCTGCTGTGATTGGTCAACAACTTAGAAATGTTCCGCCCCTTAGCCCATCAATGTGTTGGAGCCATAGACAATAGAAGCCAGAGTGTTATGTAGTGATGTCACTATGTCAAATGGAGGCGTTTCAGGCAGAGAGGAGTTTCTGGAGGGATCTTTGGGACGTTTGCCTTTGAAGACCATTTACAGGCACTAAAACCCATATAACACACTACAGGAAAGGGAAAACCCGAAAAAACATACACAAATACATGCTTGATAAAAACTTAAAGGGTTTAACCACTGCATATCCAGAAGGTAAATCATCTGCTTTGACAGCAAACTGATCTTACACTAGAGCGGAGCTTCACTGCCACTCTTGTGGATTTGTTGAGACAGATCTGATCTGAGTCTTGTTCCTCAGTTTTCTCAGACAGCTTAAAGGGATACTGGAGCAGGAGGGAGAAAATGGCTTGGCGCCCACTCATAATCTAGTTTCATTAAGAGCTAAATTCTGGCATAGATTTTGCACATCTGTGTGTGTTTTTGTGTCAATAGCAGAGTTAATTTAGAAAGAAGATAAAAGCTGAGTAGTTAACGGCATAATGTTAAGCTATTTGCATTAATGCTAATTGTTCTGTTTGTTTCTATTAGGTAAGATATGATGCTGGCACCTCTTCTAATTAACAGTAATATAGTGTGGTCTGTTTGATTCTTCTTTCGAATGCACATCTGTTTCCTGGATCAACAGTATGAACTAATACTTATGATGACTCTGAAATAAGGTTTTGAAAAATATACGTTCTAAGTTGGCCAATGCACTTATCTAAAACAAAAAGTGGGCCACTAAAGGTATTTTCAACTTGTTTCATTTGATTCCCATTACACATTTTGCGTGTACCACTTGTCAATTGACTATACACTCATTCTAGTTTTATGAGTGCCAAAAAGTTAAGATTGCATTGGTCACCTACATTCAACAATATCATTTATTTTAATGTATACTTCATGATTTAGTATTGCACTTTCCAAAAGTTGGGGGACTCACTAGAGACAGATTAGAAAAAAAT
Source organism: Notothenia coriiceps (assembly GCF_000735185.1). Lineage (NCBI taxonomy): Eukaryota > Metazoa > Chordata > Actinopteri > Perciformes > Nototheniidae > Notothenia > Notothenia coriiceps. The sequence continues at coordinate 23,566 of NW_011341025.1, forward strand.
AATGGTCCAAATTAAAAAGCATCAGAGGAATCCGGACTTCTGGTCACTAGTATCGGACATAAAGAACACTACCTACTGTCCTTTGGTACGAAGGCATATTTTATTAGGCTGTGCCAGACAATTTATTTCCAACTCCACACCCCTAGGTTGAAATATAGGGTTTCTTTTAAAACCTTAAAGTCTCAAGCTGAACTCAAGATGACCATAACAACATTTTCTGAGACTTAAGAAAACGTTCTGCCCATTGTTACAGACTGAGTAAAACTATGCATGTTGACTAGGATAAATGGAAAGAGTAGAATCTGTGGATTGTTCCTTCATGTGTCTTTTCCCGACCCCGATCAAGTACACTGAGTTACTTAGACTAAAGCAGTGCTCCACTACAGTCAGACAAACACACGTATGTAAGTATGAGTTGTTATGGCTACGCTTAAGCATGTTACTGCTACAACATTTACCAGTTGCCTTTTCTGACATCTAATCACAGTCCTTGTAGTTGACATTCATTCTCAATAATAATGGGAAAAATACATGGCTCTTTAAATACTAAAGACTTTGATCCTTTGCCATAAACTAAAAACAATTAGCTTATTTAACCATTTCAATTTCAATAGCAATAGTACCATTGTGATACAAATATTTATTAGTGCAGCTTTAACCAGCCCTGACCCGTAGATGTGATGTATTAGAAATACTTTACACGTGAGTCACTTTTGGATTTATATTGGTCATTCTGACACAGCTCCCCAGTCAACCATCCAGAGCTACATCGAGTTAGAGTCAACATATAACTCCCAAAACATACGTCAGATGCATCCATCTTCCTTAACGCTGAGCCTCTGGGTTTGCAGGGAGTTAATGGATATTCATGCCCTCACCTCGCTCGCCGAATGAGCATCATTAAGTTTCACAAAAAAGCCACAACAATCTGGGACGGCTGGTGAGGTCATGCATATACTGACTTGAGGAGGGGAATTGGTTTGGAGTATTGAAGCATTGGTTCTCCACCTCAGGGTCTGGAGCCCCGCTAAAGGGAGCACTGAGACAATATTGGGGGTCACAGTAAAGCGTATGTAAAGATATATGCAAAGAATATGCCAGAGCTTATGTATTTATATTACTGTTTGACTTTTGATCCTTGGATAATACATGTTTTACTTTGCCTTTGGGCTTACCTCAATAATCAAATGTGATTCTGTGAAAAACATCCCCTCTTTTAGTGATACACACCTATATCAGGGTGTTGACTTGGAATTAAAGAAGCTAGACTACAGTTTGGCTGATTAAAATGCCCAGCAGTAGCAAGGAGATAGTGTTGCATAATGAGACAAAGATCAGTGTCAAGCAACACCATAAAACATGTTATTCCGAGGTGTTTCTACAAGGATTAAAACATAATGACTCAAACTATCTGAGGCAAAGGGGAATGCATCCAATCTGAATATTTAAAAGGCTGTTAGCATGTGTGTATAAAGCGCAAAGAAGGCCAAACCTCTGCTGAATGGTCACTTCACAAGCTGACTTTTTGCTCCTCCGAAACTCAAAACCATAACACTTACTTTATTGAAAACTCTGCTCTCTCTCACTGATACACCCCTTTAAAGATACTCACACTCCAGCAGCACCACATAACAGCTTACTTGTGCTATAAGTGTCAGTCTTCCCCAATTTCATAAACACGTGTACACTGACACATACTTAGAAGCCAATGACAGCATATAACACAAAAACATGGTTTGCCTTTCTCTCGATGCGCCCATTCCTGACCTTCTTACTTGTTCTTACTGTCCTCACTTTCTGTTGGCTCTAACTTTATCCAACTATCTTTATCCGTCTCTCTGTCACTTTATTCTCTATCTCCTGCCAGCAAGATCTCCCAGTGATTGGAGTCTAACTTACTGAGAGGAAGAAGACGGAACAGAGCCAATGCTAATAGTGTCTCTATCTGAGGGCTGCTGAGTGTGTGTGAGCAAGAGATATGATAACATCAATCAAAAGACGCACAGTAAAAGTACAGGGGTTGTGCCGAGTTCTGTTTGGCGTAACAGCTGTACACTTCATCCACATTTGCAGCTAGTAAAGCGAGAGGAGTAGGAAATAAAAAGAGCGGGGTGCAGAGCAGGGAGCAAGAGATAAGAATAGGGATCAAGAATGGAGATAAGAAGAAGACACATGGAACTGGAACTGTGAATACGTTTGCAATAAAAATGAATTCACCACACTTTCTGTCTTCAGTTCCTCCCCATCTCCCCTCGGCTCCAATTTTTTGATGTCATTACACAATAACATTCTCCATCGCCAGGACACACAGTGGACAATCATTATGTTAGTGCATTTGCTAAGGTGGAAAATCATGTGTGTTTAAGCCCAGTCTCATAAACAAACATTGTTTACATGCCCCTGCATTATACTGGTCATAATTGTTGTTTTATCTCGCTTGTCGTTACTACAGTACATAAAGTTGACTAATAAACATTCAATACTTTTGATCATATCCATGCCATATGACCCACACCAATAACACCATGGCAAACAGTACAACCTTAACATCCTAACATGACAAATACATTTAACGTTACATTAAGCAACATATAACTTTTCATAACCTCATGAGTCAGTTGCAAGTGTTGTTAGCAAAGTGTTGTTAGCAAACTAACATCAACGTTAGCACAACAAAAACAGGGGGGAAAAATGCAAAAAACTATAATTTCAGGCAAAGGAAACAAGGTTGTAAGAGCATGCTACCTGCACAGCAGCAAATATATAGGCCTAAGCTGCTAGCTAGCTAACAACGAGAGCATTTGCCACATTTATTTCCCCCAGGTGTTGGTGGAGACCAAAACTAGAGCTGAAAGATGAGCACAATTGGATTTATATTAACCATCTCTGAATCATCTGTTATACCAACACACAAAAACAGTTTGTCTTTGTGTGTTGGTATACTAGCCCTACAACTGATGGCAGATGGAACACTGCATTTCACATGAAGATGTCACTGAGCTTATGCAGGGAATATTGAAAAGTCTCTTTCTTATATTTTCCTTCTTTCTGAGACACAAAGAGACAGAAGGTTTGAGCCCATTATGGTTGAAAATAAGGGACTCAGAGGTAGCCTACAGCTGCTCTGGGCCATATTTTAACTTTGAGCATGGCTATGTTGCAGGTTTGGCCAACCACTGCTCCAGGCCATGTGGACAAATTACCCATGTCACACCTGTTCATACTTCTGCTCTGTATCAGCACAGTGCAGCAGGTCTATAGGGGTGAAATAAAAGTGACAGCACTGAGAAAAGAAAAGGCAAACGCTGGCGTCTGTCACATCAATCATCCATCGGGGAGATTGAGTCCAGGTTTGTCTTTGTCTATATGCCAGTGTGAAATGATGTGAAGTTGGGGAGAAAAAAGGTGTTGAAGAAAGTGTGAACGGGAGTGTGTGATGGTGTTTAATTAGGGTATGTACCTTGCCAGATGTGCATATGCATGCTTATAAAAAGGCTAATAAGTTTAATTGGCATCCTGTAAAAGTATTATGACATGCATGTCTTCACAAGATGTGGTTCCTGTCACTCTTCATTCTTAACATGCATCAATAACTTAAAGACGCCTGAGACTAACATATGGGTAGAGGGAATAGCTTGTAGAAACACACAAAAACAGCTAACATGAGGCAACACTAGCTAACAGCCTTTTTCAGATGAGTTGTGCAAAAAAAATGGATAGGGTGTAATATGCATCAATTAAAGAAGAAAAACTAAGAAAAGCAATATCTACATAGCGATGAGCTAATATATCTTTTTTAATGATAAATCATCTTTGGTTGTTTTCCCTGTTGTTTAATTGTTTCTACAATATAATTATTGGTTACTGTGCTGTAACACAAATTCTGCCTTTGGGGACATTAAAGTTTAAAGAAGCCAATATATTTGTCATTAATTATATACGTTGGACTTTCATTTCCTGCCTGCATGTCTCCATAGGCTGCAGCACCAGCGAGAGCAGTCCATTTGCTGACTGTCCTCGAGTTCCATTTACTGATCCAGTGTCCCATCATGGCTTGAATCAGGCCTGGGAAACAGTGTGACTGAATACGGACTCAACCTCCGTTTGATTTACCTTTTAACATGACTTCAGTTCAAAGGCTCTTTTCAGCCTATTGACTAATGTTTGCCGTGAGCAAGGTAAAGTCTAGAGGAGGCTCTCTGCCAATTCCACCCAACAACTGCAGACAGTCCGCTGAGTACCCTGAACAAAGACCCACTGTGTCGACTTAACAGCAGCAGTGGAGCAAGCGCCGACAGGACGCAGGTTGGAAATCAAATATGACAATGAAAGGTTTGCATTGTCAATATTTGGCAGGAATAGAGAGCAGTATTCAAGGACACTCCATTGAAACCTGCATGCAAAGAGAAGGCACATCAGCAATCTGCGAGAATGTATCTGCACATACACATTACACAGCGACACAGGGGTGCTCTCCCTCGATGAGTGTAACATCCTTTTCATAAATTAGCAAGCTTGAATAATACAACACAGTACACAAAAGTTATTATCATAATAAGGTGCATAATAGAAGCTCTTTGCATCAGTTGAAAACCATAACCTTGTAATTAAGAGGAAGAAAAGCAATTTACTTCTGCTCCACAGCACAACATCCTTCTCTCCTGTTCCTCTTGGCATCCTTTAGGATTGTTTTAATTATTTTCTGGCAAACTGACTGTATGAGTTAAGCCTCTCCCTGTCCCGTCTCTGTCTCTCCTCACACTCGCTCTTCCCTCCTCAACCACGTGTTTGGCATGCCTTTACTCAGCTGCAAGAAATTAAATATAAATCTAAACATCTGATTAGCTTGTAATCAGCCCCTTCCCATCCCAGAGGGACAGATGGAAGAAAGGCATGGAAATGGAGGAGAGTATGACTCAGTCCTGTTTCGCTATGCAGTGTGGCATTAAAAAGAAAAACGGGCAACTCGTATCCTTGAAACTTTCTCTGAGACAACCCATCTTTAGAGGTTGGAGAAGTACTCAGATAATATACTTAGTGTAAGTAAAAGTAGAAGTACCAGAGTGTAGGAATACTCTGTTACAGGCGAAAGTCCTGCATTCAAAATGTTACTCAAATTAAAAGTATTAAAGTAATGGCATTAAAATATACTTAACGTATCAAACGTAAAAGTACTCATTATGCAGATTTGTCTATTTCAGAATAATCTATATATATGTTTTATAATTATTGATCATTAAAGTGTTATCAAAGCTGGTAAAAGTGCAGCTAGTTTGAATGACTTTGTATACTGCAGGGTAGCTTGTGAATTTACTCCAGGTAGAACTAAAGTCTGGATTAAGTGTTGGTCATATTTCACATAATCAATCCAAATCTGTAAAGTAACTAAACGTGTTAAATAAATGTAGTGGAGTATGAGTACACAATTTTCCTCTGAATTGTATTGGGGTAGAAGTACAAAGTAGCATTAAATGAAAATATTCAAGTAAAGTACAAGTGTCTCAATATTGTACTTAAGTACAGTACTCGAGTTAATGAGTAGCTACTTCCCACCTCTGCCCATCTTCCGTTTTTTGAGTATGCAATGCTGCCTCTAACAGTAACTACATAGCCCTTCAATATTGAAAGTTTGGTAAAGAAAAAGTTGAAATAACTATGTTTAGGACACAATGAAATCCAATTTACGTTCCACCCTTCAAACCGTTTTGTAGAGGGTAACTTTTCACATGGGCAAAATACTTACATTTTTTCTGTATACTGCTTTCTGATAATAAAGAACAACATTTGAAAACAGTTTCAATTTTCAAACATTGCTCTTTCAGTTTGCTTTGCTCCAATAGATTTTTCTTGTTGTACATTGTAAACACTTGAAGTCCTCTAGTCCTCCAGTATAGATGCTTTTCTTATTTGTTTTAAAGGTCCCATTTCATGCTTTTCTGGTTATTACCCGTCCCCTTGTGTGTTATGAAGGTTTTTATGCATGTAAACGGTCTGCAGAGTCAAAACCCTCAAAGTAGACCCTGTAGCGAGTAAAACTCTAACACAGAAAAGACCTCCCCAAAACGCCTCGTTGGAGATACGTCACTATCCATTGATTCTTCCGGGTACCGCATGATGTCGACCAATCCGTGGAACCGTTACGTTACGTCCGCGGAGCCGTTACGTTAAGCCCCCGCTGATTGGTCCAAATTGACCAATCCACGGACTTCCTCACACACACACTCAGTGCATGCAGCTCTGCTGATCTCTCCTCCCTGGCTCCAGGCTCATAACAGACAGTTGGGATCGCGGCAAAATTCTCTCTGCAGACCCATTCTCACAGCGTTTATCAACCTTTTTCTTACTCAATATCAAGCCACACTTATTGTTTTTACTTCGGCTGTGACTTTGTGTGTGCTCAGGGTGAGTTTGGCTGTGTTTCGCTGTGTATCGCTAAACAAGGAAACCACACCTCCACGGAGCTCAGCGCGCGATTCACAAGTCAGCACCAATCAGAGCACACTGTGCTCACAGGAAGGTGGGGCTGGAGCTATTGGAGGTCAACCCGAGCCGTTAAAGGCAGAGAGTCAGCTTGTTTGAAGACGCGTTGCGGCTCGCCTCGAAAGTAGACGAGAATAGCCGCACGCCGGGACGGTCTCAAAATAGCGTCGCCTGAAGTCGGACCAGTCGAGTCGCCTTCTTCTTTCTTCTCCTTCTTCTCTCTTCTCTCTTCTTCTTTCTTCTCTCTTTTTCTTCTTTCTTCTTCTCCTCTTGTTTTTTGGCGGTATGCAGACAACTTTAAGGTGCATACCGCCACCTCCGGATCGGCTTGATCGGTTTGCATTTATAAAGAATGCACACATGTGTTAGATCGTTAATGTCAGATAGTAACTACGATAAACAGTGACAGGTATGAATATACACAGCACCCCTGTCGAGCAGTATGAACAGTGGTAAGGATAGCTAAGATATATAAAGTATATGAAAACGGGTAGCAGTCAGTCATATGATAAAAGTATATAGATTATCATTTCATGATGATAAACATTGTGGAACAATTATGAAAAATGTTTAATGGAGGGGTCAACGTAACTGACACAAACACAACAGAACTATTGCCGAAGCCAATGGACGAGTTTCATCACACGCACGTGGTAACAACACAATGAGCGCTCAGCTCAGATCCACGCAGTCCTTTCCCATCAGCATTTCACTTCGCAGCCCCGTGGAGAGGAATGCGGCGCCTCCGCTCGCGCCGCTCGTTTTATTGACAGTTTTGCATTTGGAGAGGCAGGGTGACAACGGAAAGCTTGGTAGCCTATTACCTATACGTTTTACATTTTTGGAGGGAAACGCTTCGGCGAGCCTCCAGAGCAAGTCGGACAAAATGACTAACCATCATGCAACGCACTAGCAAGACGCTGATCGAAATTGCGCAGGTCTGCGCAGGTCTCGCTTGTCTCAAACAAGCCTAGTGAAATTCAGTGAATACACGTAGTTTACAGAGATGCTGTATGAGAAACCAAAGTGATTTTGGAAAACTGCACAATATAAATCTATTCTAGTAGACCTCAACAATGGAATTATGATCAGTGGAAATGGCCATGACATGGGACCTTTAATGTTAGTACTGAGCCATGGCAGAGGCAAAAGTTGTTGGTTGATTTACAGAACTAAATAAAAATGCAACATGAAATTTGAAATAGCCACGACTGCCAATGTTTGAAACTATTTTGTCTCATTGTTTCAGGAGAGCATCCTGTCTCACCCAGAGCATAGGCACCAACATGACAGTAACGGTTGAATACTCAGGTGCCGTAATGTCATTACAAAACATGCTTGTTCATATATTTATAGACTGAAACGTTTTCTTCCATCAGCATTTTTGATATCTTGAATACATTATAATTTAAACATTACAAACTATAGGCTCATTAACTGAATGTAGTACAGGAAAACATGACATTAAAAGTCTCTAACCCTAACCCTCCACCTGTCAAATGTGCACATGGTTTAGTCCAGGGGTTCCTAAGGATCACAGAAAAATACATTTAAATTGCAGCTAGGGAGCCTCCCATTAGCAAGCCCGATAAGCTTTATACAAGTTAACAAATGAGAGCTGCCTGGACCCTCTAAGAGCCAACATAAAGGAAGAACTGGAAAGCAAAAGAAAAGGCATTGGGAAAATATATTTTTTGACAAATTCCATCAAACACAAAATTCTAGCACTGTTTAAAAATGTTTTGATTGGTACATGGACTGAACGGATATATTATAATCTAATGTAATCTGTCATGAACAATTCACACATATGCATCAAATAAAGAAAGAAATCAAGAGTTTTTCAGACTTCACATAAAATGTGCTATGTTGTATGAATGACCAGGCTACAGGTTCTGCAGTTTTGTGTTCCTTGCACGGTTAATTGTTTATGTTATGTTTCTGAGAGAAAGACAATGGAAGTCGGAAGGAGACAGACTGCACACTTCTGGCTAAACAAATGTGCCCTACTGCTGTGTGAGAATGGACAATTTCAACGTTTGGCTTACGTTGGGAATAAGTTAGCCAAAAGTTCAGCAAGAGTATTATTGCTTTCCTCTAAGCTCCTGTTTAATCCCAATAACGTTATACTTTGGGCACTTCGCAGCATCCACAAAATGTGGCTGGCCCTGCATATCTGGCTGGACACATTTGCAGGTCAGCCAATCAAATCACCTTTAACAACAATCAACTCAAATTCCATATAAAACGTTTGGCATTCAGTGGCTGAATTACTCTCTGCTGGCTGCTTACCAACATCCCATCCTCCCGTGTGCTCTTTTGGTACGTCTTGCTGTCATCTTCCTTTTCCCCATCCGGCCCACACAGACAGGGATCATTTCAGAGGCCTTACGGTGATCACACTGTCTGACCCCGCCCAGGTCAGCCTTTGTAACATTCAACACCATCTCCTTCACAGACTCTGTGTGTCCATTGATCTGTCTCAGTCTCTCTTCCCTTCCTTAGGCTCCTCAAAGCTACCTGCCAACTGCAAGTCATTCACTGTCCCCAGCTGTTTAGTCTATCTAGTAAAGAATGTTGATTAGCCTCCTCCAAACTAGTTAAAACATCATGCAAAGGAAGGTTTCTGCATAATTGATTGTGGCAACACCCGTGTAATCAGAACCTCTTGACTTGTCATGTGAATTCTCCGGCTGAGTTTCCCCCACAAAGATGGGATTTGAGGAAATATTAGAGTATAAACTTACTGATTATAAACTTTCTTGCATCCAGATTTTAGGGCGCAAAACAGCCCTGAAGTGCTTCGTTTTTCCTCAACGCTTAGCACCCACGCGCTAAACACAACACTTCTAAATCAGAGGTTTACCGGAGATGCATTTTATTCAAAAGCAAGTCCAAGTCTCTCCGTCTCCCATCAGCGCTGTCTGACGTTCCCACTGCCTCGCTCTCTAAAAACCATTCCGCTTGAATAAATCCTTAAATCAGTCAAGACGGCTAGAAAACGTCTTCAGCAGACAAATCCGCACGAAGCCTAATAGTTTGGCCTGAATACTGACAGGATTAAAACGACTCATGTTTGCAGTAATTATGTAACATGTCCGTTTACGAGTCTGGACTATCTAAGGTCAGTTTGAAAAAAGGAAAATTGCATTGTTGTTTTCAATTATTCTTTTCACCAGTGTACTGATTAGGGTAAATACAAAAAAAAAAGCCCAGAGCACTGTTTTAATAATGAAGTTTATCATTTGGATGAAAAACAATCTATTAATAGATGCCCCTTGATATTCATGTGAACGGTGGATGTTGTCTTTTATCATTAAGATTTAATAACATGTCCTCCAGACACACCGTCAACAATATGAAAGGAAAGAAGACAGACTCATCAGAGGCTGGCCTATTTCAAAGTGTTTGTGGTCAAAGTGTAACAGATTTCAATTATTTATTTGTTAAAATCTTACACCCTCCTAGGCACATAACCTGTTTCTAAATAACATTAGAAGATAAAGATAAAGGAAGGTTGTCGAACAACCTGGATAATGAGATAGCCTCGATTAACCTTTGGGTTCAATGGAAACCAGGCTAATGAGAAGCTTCACAGCACACCATGTTCCTTTAGTCTACAATTTTAAAAACAATCACTAATTGTTTCAATTTGGATAATAAGAGCTTAAGTTAACATTTCTAATAATGCGTCGGTTGTCATAAGGCTTCATCTTAATTCTGTCATCCTGCAGACATGAAGACTGTAACTGCAGTGAAATATCTAAATTGGTCAATTGTAGCCTAAATAGCATAGCATTGGGCCAAGTGGTCATAAGGACACCATTTGATCCTACAGCAGCCCTTAAGTGAGCTTTTTAACTGATGGTTTGGCAATGACAGTGAATCAGTTTTCTATTGTTTTTCCTTATTTTATTTCACTCTAATATGAATCTACCGCTAAGTACTTTGGTATTATTTATGAAACATTTATGAATGTACTGGACTCCCTCAGTTATGTCACTTTTCCCCATCTAGATTGTTATTATTCTATCTATACGTGCCTTGGTAAGGCTGCTTTTATTGGTTTGCAATTGGTTAAAAATGCAGCTGCCAGTTTAATAACTGAAACTAACCCTTGTGTATTCCTCAATTTGCTGTTGGCTGGATATCAAGCTCTTCGTGACATTGTCCCTAGTTGCATTTTTGATCTCCTTGGTCTTCATTTTACTCTTCAAGCACTCCCACACCCTAACCCTATAACCCTCAAATCTTATATACTATAGCCTTTTTATCCATCCCCCTTCTTGTTTGTTTTTGTTTGTTCTTGTTTTTCATTGTTCTGTTTGTGACATTGTTATAACATTTAAATTCATTCTTTTATATTTTTGTGTGAGAAGCAGTTATGCTGTATAAATACAACTTTAAGTGATTTGCCAACAGTCTTTCACAATCACCATCGTTCTAGTCAGGTGTAGCTAATACCACTAATGGTGGATTTCCTCCATTTAGAATCATTTCAATCAAGGACAAACTCAGCATACGAGAAATTGTGAATATAAACTTTAAACGTCAAGGTTTATAAGTTCTTTCCCCGTCTACCGTCTCCTGTTCCTACAAAAGTGGAGCAGGAGGAATTGAGGTGTGGGTGACATCCAATTATCCTTCACAGCTCTGCATTGCACCGCCATAGTTAATAAGCAGTGTCCCTCGAGCGATCCAACCAGATCTTAAGGATTTGATTTAAATCTCTCTTGCCACCTACCCCTTTCCACATGTTGCATTTCACCTGCAAACATGTGACTTCACAGAAGAGAGCCTCTCTGACTTATGTTTTAATGTGACTTGCACTACAAGATTTGGATCATCCCATCTTAACTTGTATTGTTGTGTTTGGCTTCAAGTGAGTTTTTGTGTGTGAAGACGAACTGATTCCTGTAATTTTGCATTGTCTAAAATGTCACCTGCAAAAACACATTTAGTCACAGCTGCATGGTAATAATTGTTTCCTCAAATCCCACTGAAATTATAATCAAAGCTGAATGGGTCCTGAATCTGCATTGGGTCGAAACAGCTGTCCAGAAATATCACATGGCAGTTTTGTACAGGTTTAACAAAACAGATGGCCCCTGCAATTATAATACCTCACAGGAGCCACCAGGTAACAATAGTCTTTCAATTAGGGCTCAGCTGCGCACTGTAATGCAAATATTTCATGTATTGACTTACTCAAAATGAACAGCTATTTGAAAAAGTGCACTGGCCAGAGTGTTATGTTTAATGCAACGTAAACATGAGGATGCCTTTTTACGTCCATTATTATTGTTGTTAAAGACGTCACAAATATGCACATATAACCATGCAAGTGTGTGTGTGTGTGTGTGTGTGTGTGTGTGTGTGTGTGTGTGTGTGTGTGTAACGGTGTGATATGGACCCTGACCAGCGCGTCACACAGATTGTGTTCCGTGTCAAATGCAATTGACCTGTGCATCCCAAGGGGTAGCCACACCGACACACACACACTCACACAAACACACAGTTATGCTGAGACAGACAGAGCAAGAGAGAGGCAGGATAACAGATCTTTTTTTTGCCATTTTATTCGGTGCAGGCTCCCTCCCTATTTTCACTTCTCCACCCCTCTGTCTTTCTCATGTCCTCAACCTGTCTGCGGGTCACAGTTATGACACTTCAAAGTAACTTTTACCAGGAAAAATGTCAGTGGATGAAATGACAACAACCGCAGAGGCCATGAAATAAATACAGAAATGTATGCCGAGGATGAGAGGAGCAGAGCAGCAAGGATGAAGTTAGAAAGATGCAGATATACGACTTGGAAGATCAGTCAGAGATGCACAGAAGGTGTCATAAACACGAAGCCCTCCGTGACTATACATAGATGAAATGTCACCAAATTCTTTGAAGAAGGCTTTTAAGTTATCAGTATAGCTTCAAAATCCAAATGCGGGTATCAAAATTGTTGTTGAGTCAGAAATAAAACATAAACAGACGACGACAACTTTCCTACATAACCTAGCTTGTGTGTCATATAGTTTCAACATATTATTGAGAGTTTTTCCATTTTTATAAGTGGAGTGCTATTCAGGCGCGATACATGAATTACTAAAGACCAATAGCTGCTCTCATGTGACCTGACTGATGACTTTAGACTCTCCACTCGACAGGTCTTGACTCATAAACAACCTTCAGTTAATAATCTGCCCGTTATGTAGCATTGGATACTGACATGGTGACTACGTTTTATAGCACATAAAGCGGCATCAATAATCTGAGCATAAAAGTCACGATGTGGTGAATTTTATTGCCCTGGCTTATTATCCCCATGTGTTTACTTTACAATTTTATTTTACGTGAAATATAACTCTGAGGGTGCAGACAGTCAGCAAACTGATTGAGAACAAATTAGGCCTGAAAGCCAATAAATGCAATGATAGGTTTTCTATCTTTTAAAAGGTAGTGCAGCGAATGCTATGGGGCTCCCTCTGGCAGCGAGAGGAATCATTGTTATTGTAGCACAGAGTGAAACTAATGGTCTTCCTGTCATGATGATGGTAATATTTGAGAGAACGCTTTTTCTGTAACATAGTTAAAGTTAATGTGCTGGCCGGCTCTGTGACCTTCCGTTGACTTGGGTGAACGGTTCAACCTATGCCAGTAAATTGCAGATTGCCCGGGCAATATCATTCATCTGTTTACACAACAGTAGCCTGACAGGCAAAAGAAAAACAATCTGTGATGAAGGGACGCAGGAGATGTGAACCCGATGTGAGAGAGATAAACGTATCTGAAAGTTTACTGACATCAAATAACTGCTCTTCTACACGCGCTTTGCAAAGAGTCACATTAGCAAAGGATACTTGATTTCGTTGAGTGAAACTGAATACATATCAGAAACCTCATTACTGAGCAGACGACAGCCCAAACAATCTCTATCTTGTGTTTTTCTGGATTTCAAATAACCTCATAACGACTCAGGACCAAGGCTCCTTACCTGATGCTCTGTGCCTGTAATATATCTGGATCTGTGGCGTTGAGTGAAGCCACGAAGCTTCCCAGAGGAATGTTTTCCATCTTGTTGACTGTCAGGGGGTCGGGGAAGAATACGGGGCCCTCGTTGATGTCCAGGACTGTGACGCGGACAGTGGCAGTGGAGCTGGGGCCGTAGCCAACATCAGGAACCAGAGGATCCTCGTTCTCCACTTTGATGAGTAGCGCGTGGAACCTTTCGGCCTCATAGTCCAAAGGCTGAAGGGAGAAAATCATTGTGGATGTAAGGGGATGGTAATCATGTTATCAAATGAATGTATTGGGCAGTTTGATATACAGTATTTTTACCTTGATGACAGACAGCATCCCCTCGTTGTTGTCTGGGTTGGTTTGGATCTCAAAGCTCAGTGTTGGATCTCCGTTAATTATAGAGTAGATCGCTCTCCCCGCCCCCGTGTCTGGGTCGTCTCTATCGTCTACCGTCAGGTTCACAACGACGCCCGTCGAGCCCTCGTACACATTAGCCTCAAACTGTTGGAGGAGACAGACAAAAAACATTAGCAAACCTGAAGAACTGAGGATACTGGAACCTATGGACCATAACAGAACCCATCAGACTTGAATCAGACTGAAGAGGAAGGTATAGATTTGAATAAAGAGGCAGCACAAACTCACTCTACGTTAAAAGAAAGACACAAGTGAATGAGAACAGGAATCAAGGCAAAGGTGTCTGAGTTGATATTGTTGGATAGGAAATATTGTGCTCATTCATGAAGGTAGATAGATAAAGTACTATTCCCTGCAGAGATGAAAACATGGACACATTTAAAGAGGGGAGTTGCAAAATGGTTTAATATGTTCTTGACTGAAGCATATTCGACTAAACATTGGATGTTATTGTTAAGAGCCCAAACTGCACAAACCCCCCATTGGGAAAAGAGGAAAAATGTTCTTCCTCCTTATTGTCAAAGCACATTTAAGGTACCCTGTGGAGTAATTTTACCACTAGTGGCGCAATGTTTTTTTTAGTGGGTATTCATGTTTATTTGCATTGTGCACACACGTTAGCAATTTATGCCGTTTCGAGCAATCCCACTCGTATGAGAGGTGTAGAAATGTGAAAAACATACTAGAGAAGGAGACGAGCAAATTTAGATTGAAACATTGCAGTTTTGAAATCCTTTCTATAAATACAGTTTGCTGTTTTTTGAGGATGAAGATGCAATACACATGTTTGACCTTAATAGAACACTTGCATTTCATAACATAACTTTAGTTTAAGCAGAAAGGTTTGGCTGCTCCTGTCGTCAATCTGGTAAAGGGGAAATAACCACTAGTTATTTTCTTTCACCGAATCACACTTGTCACATAATCCAGGGACTATCTATGAGAGCAAGAGAGTACTTCCCTCTACGTCATAGCCGTGTCCCTTTATGGGTCAGACATTCACTGCCAGTCAAATGGCAGTAAATACAAGTTAAGAAGTTTTCACCAACTACATATCAAATAAAGAATATTGTGGTGGTCTTTTTACCTAAAAGGACCCGCCCAGACAGGCAACAGTTACATGTATTGGGCTGACCGGGTCCCATTGACTGTGCTTTTTGTCATCTCTGTGGATGACCTGAAGCCACAGATCTTTTCTTTTCCAGTCTTCTTTCTAAGTTGAGTATAGGAAATCATGACTTCCGATTGTTGTTGTTGTTTGATGTGCAAAACACGACACAGCAGCCTCTATGCATGATAAAACTATTTCTTCCACATGGCGCCATTTCTTTGTTTGCACTGGAAAGTGGGCGTCATTTCACCAGACCGTGACATATCACTGCTCTCATCTATGCCCTTGCAAAACAATTAACATATATGGCGGAAGTTAAGGGAAAAAGCTGAAATAAACGACCAACGTGAGTCTTTAGCTGTCAGTCTTTATCTGGTGACTCAAAAATAAATGAATGTGTGTGTGTATGGAACACACAGGACAAAATACAGACTATTAGTCTCCTCCATTGAGTATTCTTTCCACTGCATCTCGCTTATCTCATTATTTATCTAGTGTCAATCACTGCTCACATCTCTGCTCATGTTGGCAGCGGGCCTGAATCAGATTCCCATCCATGCATTCTGCCAGCAAGTCCCTCACTAAAGACTACATCCTAAACAGGGGTGCCTTAAAGAAGCTCCATGCAGGCAGAAGCAATTCGGTGTGTGTGTATGTGTGTGCTGCAGGACCATTATGGTGTCAGAGCTTACAGTGTAATCTTTCAGACACAGAACACTCTGTTTAAGGATAGCGCTGGTCCAGCCTAGATTACTGCGTCTCCTGTCAGCCCACGGTATTGTTGTTTCACAGATTACCCTCTTACTGCCTTACACAGCCTGGCTCCATGCATTTATCTGAAAAGACACAAACATTGATTTCTACTCTTTCCTTTCTTTTCTTCCTTTTTTATTCATCCAAAGCTCGTTTAAAAATAACCCATTGAACCACTTGCAGTCATTTAGGGCACAGAGGATAGAAACATAATGTTCTTCCAAAAAAAAAGGTTGTGTTTGTGCCCACACAGGCATTGTTGGCCTTTTTGTCCTGCAAGCCCACGGCAGTGTGGTACAAAAGCATCATGTGAAAATTAGGAGGCTGTTGGAAACATAAAAAAATCCCAGTGCTCATTTTCTTAAACAAGCGGAATGTAGAATACAGCAATTGCCAGAACCCTGAAGCATTGAAATACTTTTTACAGACATTACCTACCTACTGAATGTACTCAACATCACAAGCACTTTGATCAGAGACAAATGCACCTCATTGGCATTCCTATGCTCATCAACCTCCTCTAGACTCTCCTTCCTTCACAAACACACCAATATAGTACCGACACACAGGCGGTCAGATTGGGTTTAATCATGTGGGGCAGCCATGCGGTTGGAGGAACTGCTGTATTCTGTGTGATGTGGCCACTGGGCTCCTGCCCTGCCGCTGATAAGGCCCCAATTCCACCTGGAGCACAAAGCAAGCAGTCACCTGAAAGACTAGAAGGAAATGACTAACTACGACGCAGAGCTCCTAGCCTGAAATGATTTAAACACATTAAGAGGGAGAGGGGAGGGATGGCGAAAGAAGGGGATACAAAAAGACTGCCTTCAAGTTTGCTTTTATCCAAGTGTGGAGACGTGTGTGTGGGTTTGTTTGTGTGTTTTTGTGTTGGCTGTTTCCTATCTGAGACTCACAGACGAAGACAGAGAGCCAATTACAGTAGTGGCTCTTTGCTCACTACACTCTCAAAAAAAGATGACCACATGACCAGGGCAATGCAGGCCAAGAGGTAAAAAACAGTATCTCCCACACACACATACACACACACACACACACACACACACACACACACACACACACACACACACACACACACACACACACACACACACACATATATAAACAAACACACACACACACACACACACACACACTCTCTCTCTCTCTCTCAAACACACGCACACAAACACACCCACACCCACACACACACACACACACACACACACACACACACACACACACACACATACATACCATGTATACATCACTTCAGGGGACATTACATTGACTTACATGCATTTCCTGGAAACTTACCCTAACCTTAACCATAACCAACACATGCCTAACCCTAACCCATACCCTTAACCTTACCCTTACCCTCACCCTAATCCTAAACCTAACCAAGTCTTCACCCTAAAATGAATGATTCCGAATCATTCATTTTAGGGTGAAGACTTGGTTAGGTTTAGGATTAGGGTGAGGGTAAGGGTAAGGTTAAGGGTATGGGTTAGGGTTAGGCATGTGTTGGTNTCTCGAGAGACTGAAGGCGTGCGTCAATTGTTTGCCTGAAGTAGCCCATTTCCATTAAGCCGGAGGAACTTCCATGGAGCCCAATATCCTTGTCTTTTCCTCCCGCGTCCGGGTTTGCGGGGTGGCCGGCTAGAACCGCTAGCCAACTAGGGAACGCCGCCTGTAGCTTAATCCGCAAGACTGCGGAGCTGATGAATATAGGCTATACCTGGAGCTGGGACGAAGCCCTGCTGCTGCTTGCATGTGGTCACCTGAAATGACAACTGACAGGAAGGATGAGCAGGCATTTAAGGATTTTAACATGTGCAGCAATTGGCTGCTGAGGGGTGACGCCCACATGTTTAATGAGGGGGGCGAGAGCAATAGAGTGACGTGTAAGTGACTCATGGTTAGGTCTTCCTTATTGAACTTGCGCTAAAGCTTTCATTTGGATGGAAGTCATTGGGTTTTTTAGGAAATGTTAAGGCTCTGTCTGTTTCCTATTATTATTGAACACAGCCTTTAGAAAGTAGTTGCAGACTGCCAGATTGTTGGTTTTGGAAAGGTAAAACACTCCTGCAGGCAGTTTTCAGTCCGACCATCAGAAAGGGATTGTCCAACGCTGTCTGATGTAATGCATCAGCTGTAACACTTGGCTCTGGATGTTTTTCAAGGACCTGGTTATTTCATACACAGTGTGCCTATATTCAGTGAAGATTCAGCTGCATTGACAAATATGAAGGCTGGCATGTTCTGCAAAGGTAGAAAAGCTGCTTTGCTGAATGTCATATTCATCGAAAGCTATCTTTAGAAGCAGCCTGAGCAGAAGCTGTTCAAAATGTAATAAAGACACAGGTAAGCTCATTAACTCTCCAGCACACTTACTGTATGCAGGATTTAAGCTAAGGGGAAGGGTAAAAAGTGAGTGGGGAGGGGGTTAGACAGAGAGGTAAGTTGCCAGTCCTGCACACAGACACAGTGTATAGGATTGTTTAGAAAGATGTGATCACGTGCATCTTGTTTAATTTGAGCTTCATACTGGCATAATGACAAAGGTGCCTTTATTACAGATTTACGGTCTGTCTACACATCGTTCTGCTGACAGTTAAGCTGCTTATGAAAGCAGAAAAATAAAGTGATTAGAAATATACATGTTTCCTGTTTAAATCAGGGGAATCTTTTTCTCCATTTCACTTGCTTATCTCAGTAATTGTTGTATTAAAAGGTGGCACGGACATACTAAATTAGCACATGGCTCTATTGTGCAACGTTGTAAAGCTTTCTAATGTTTAAGGAGATTTTATTTTCAAGGCTCATTTTTAGATTTATCTGACAGTGTGGTAGGATTTATCCAATTACATTACATTAGACAGCTTACACTGCTTTCTAAGAACTACCTCGAAAGTTTAAAAATAAGTTTGGAATAAGAAGTAATGGACTTGAAAAATAAGTCAAAGGGAACTCGGAAAGTGCAGACCTTCGCCAAAGCTGTTTCCATAAGTGCAGATAATGCATGTAGATGCCCCATCGGTTGGATCTGGTCCAAAATGTAATGGAGTCTTCCTTGCTTCACCCTGGCCAATTCATGAACATTGGGCCAGTAGTGTTTCTGTAATCCAACAAACATTAGAACAAACCAGATAGATCTTGGAAAAATAGCCAACAGACCAAGGAACACATTGGTGTGTTGCCCCTGTTGCTTGAATTTGACGTGGAGAGTGAGCAAATGCTACTGTGAGGTAAAATACTCTTGTCTCAGGAGGCTTAATGTGATGGGCCACTGTTTTGCTTGTTCCCCTTCAGAGGAAAATCTTTGGGGCAGCGGGGACATGTCACAAAGTACTTTCCATTAGGACAAACGAAAAAGCTGCTCAGCTGTCTTTCTGCCCGCCTGTCAGTGCAGCCCTAACTGCCATCTGTATTCATAACACAATCTGACAGACATCCAGGAATAAAATAAGTTGATCTCCATTCCACACTGCTTGTGTGTACGGTGCTGTGGATTTGTATGAATATGGTGAGCATATGTCCGACTGTGGAAACGTGGGTGTGTTTCTGTGAGAGGGAGACAAGATGGAAAAGTCAGCTTGATAAATATGATGGTGTATAGCATTCAGTATCACAGTCAAAAAAACATATTTTGTACTCGCTCTTAAACCTGACTCATATTTCTCTCTGTCTTTCTCCCTGTTTTCCTTGTTTATACTTGCATAGATGTACACCGGTAAAGGAGAAAAGGATTTGGTCAGTGGTTTGAAATGAACAAACAATGCCAGCTGGCAATGAAAGACAAATTAAAAGCCTGTATAAGAAACAGTAGCGCTAATGAGCCAGAGAGCATTTAGTGTTACTCGGTAAAGCTGACAGATGTGTATACTTTTCTAACGGCTTTACACTCTTTAGGGGGCTTTTGCCAGATTGTCCTTCTTTCTTTGCACCCACATCTGTTGAAAACGTTACATTCAATGTTATTGACAGTGTTGACATGAAGGTTTTGTTGTCTTATGTTTGGAGAAACCCACCAGCTGTTGTGATTTAGTTTACAGATGTTTACTATCTTGGGTTGTGTGTAGGGAAGATTGTGATTCCGAATATTGTTTTTCTTCTTCACTTCAGCAAATATCATTATACACAAGCAAAACATCACTGCACTGTATGACCATCCCAACACTAACTTTAACCCTGAATTGCGTATAAAAGATACACACGTTTATCTCAGGGGGCTATACAGTTTGTAAAGAATAGAGCACCCCCCTTCTCAGACCCCTGAATCGTACAAGCCCCCAAAACATACCCCCAATAAATAATGATCATAAGTTCAAAAAAACAAATCAGAAAAAGAAACGCAGAACAATAATGTTCTAGCATGGTGTGCAAATTTTATTTCATTAAAATAATCTCCATTCAGTGACAGTAACAAGACAGAACTAACCATATTGAGATCATTTAAAGCCTTGCTGTAAACATATTGTTAACCCTAACCCCTAATCCTGGAAGACGGGTCTAGAAGCACAGGGGAAACTGTTTGTGCCTCAAGGCTGATGATGATGCTCAATATAGGGCTCACCTATTTTTCTTTACAAATGAACTGCTAATTTCTCATATCCTCCCTTCACCAATACCTTTCTGTTCATGAATCCACCTTCAATCTGTATTTGTCTCTTGCTACGCACACATTACATATGTACAATACGCACAATATAAAACATGTGAATTTCATTAAAACTAGGCCTTGACTGTTCTCACACAGTATTGCTGCAAGCATCGAGCCTTGCATTCAACGGGGCATTTTACGTGTTGTCTTATTCAACTACTTTTACAGTAATCATGGGAAGGGCAGCGCGTGTATATGTTTTTATAAAAAATGCATTATGCAGCTTTTGAGATTTGAAAAAAAAAATTCTATAGTATTGCAGAGTCAGTTTGAATTTGATTAATCTTTTAGCGCTTCTAGTTCTTTCTTCAGCTTCGTTGTTGGGACCAGGCTGGTAAAACAGCACTAACTAGCTGACACAAGCACTCAGACAACATGAGGTAATTGCTCTGCCTTTCTTGTGTTATTCCATTGTTCTATTATTAGTACATTAATTACGATTATAATTGTAGCTTTCATACTTGCCAATAACTCAACTGTTAAACAAAGTGCTACAGTGAATTCTGTTGGGGAGTTTGTTCATCTGTTTCTCATTAAAACTCATCAGGATCTTTTCAGTCAACAATCAGCACCTCCTCATCTCACCTTTTCAAAAAGAGGTGACCTGTAGCTATTTGACCTGTGAGGTTACAGATATGGGTTGATATGAATGCATTGCAATGTTAAGTATGTATTCTGAGGTAGATCACAAAGCTCAGTTGTATAATAGTTATATAATACAGATTAAATGGATATGGACCAAATGCTTTTTTGTATGCATAATATGAATTTCATAGTCCGGACAGGTAGAATTTATCGGTCTTGGTTTAAAAACACAAAAATTTAAAGTGGGCCGTGGCTGATCGACTTTTGATTTTCTGACTTGCTAGCAATTGGTTCTAATACTTTTGTCTAGACAGGAGAATTTAGAGGATTCTGTTTTAGACGACACAGATTACAGTGTCAGCCAGGGCAGAAGAGAGCCTCGGGAGTAAAGGCCGATGAGTGACAGCTGGAGGAAGAGCGAGGGGCAGAGAAACACCAAGAAACATCCCAAACACAGCTAAATGAAAAAGATAAAACCCAAGCAGTGGGCAGCAGGGTTTCAGCAGATACAGACCAGACACCTAATCAAAAGTGAGGATTGAGATTAGTTTAGTAAGGTGTTGTTTTTTAGGAAAATCCTTCTTATTGTTCCTTCAAGAATCGACCTATTGAGACAGCCATTGTTTTCCATCTAAACAGTTTTAAAAAATAAATAATTTCCTTCAGCTTAGACAGGGATGGGCAAATGGCGGCCCGCGGGCCGCATGCGGCCCCCACCTCCTCTTTTTGCGGCCCTCAGATTAATTTATAAACAACGTAATTAATAAAAAAATATATATTTAAAAAAATATATGTTACTTGTAGTACTGATACCGTCCACTAGACTCCTAGTTACGTCGCGAGCTGCGTACATGATTTCAAATACCGCAAAATAATCTGTGACGCATTTGTGTGTATTGTGTTTGTTTCCCGGGGACACCTTCACAAGAAACACTGGCTGTTGTTATGTCTGCTGTGACGTTAAATTGCCACTTGTAATTATGCCTTTACAAGCTTAAAAGTTGTATTTATCATCTGAATTTTCGGCGAAACAAGTTTAATATTCTTAAAACCAAGACTTTGTTTATTTGAAATCAGATGAAAACAAACTGTCACGGACCCTGCCGTGTTATCTATGATTACTACGCTTTTCATTCAGAATTTCAGCGGGAGGGAGGGGGAGTGGCGCTGAGGAACAGCAGAGTGCGGGCTGACAGGTGTCTGTGTTGACATTCCCCTTATTGTGGAATAAGGGGAATGCAGAGACTGGCTACAAGTCTTTTAGGTTCAAGTTCGACAACTAATATATGGGTTAGTGTTCATAACTTCATGTTTATTTCATCTTAATGGTTAATCTCAATACACAGACATTTTCCTTGCTTTCCAATAGTTTAAAATCGTTTTATTCCACTGTTTAATAACCTGTTCATTACAAACATGCCACTTGTAAAAATGAAATAACATTTCTGTGAACTGATATTTGTTTAGTGAGCTTATTAGAGGATGTTCAAATTTGTTGGGGATATTCCCTTTGATTGTAAAATGTCAATGAAGATGTCAGACTTAGTATATTTGTTAATAATTACATACAACACATGGAATTTTTGTGTGTGTGTGTTCCAAGTGAATCTGCGGCCCCCTGGTGGCCAGTACATCAATTATGTGGCCCCCGCCACCATCAAAGTTGCCCATCCCTGAGCTATGTCATCAGGTTTGTGTCCGCTGTTGCCTATGTAAAATCATTGGTAATCCAGTCCACGATCACTATGACTATGTTTCAAGATATACATATTACACAGAATTTATGGCAACAAATGGATGCTTTGAGAAAGATAAAAAAATACATAGATATTTCTTAACCACACAGCATAATGGTTTGCTAAATGTTTCCGATGTGTGCAATACTTTTAATAAATAGAACATGCAGACTTAAAATGTAGACCAAAATAATTTCTCTTTAAAGATTAACATTTTAGGAACAAAGACATTTGTTTTTGTCAGCACACCATTGCTGTAGCATCATGTGCTCTATGTGCGAACTAACATGGAAGTCATGTTAGTTCACACATGACATGTAACAGACATATACAAAAACAAACAAAGGCCACCATCAATGATTGGTATTAATAGCGGAAACACAAATGACAGTGCTGAAACTGTCAGCTGAAACTTGACATTATCCATGTATTTATCTTTTCTTCTTTCAAGTTGTTGTGCCTCAGAGGACAATCACCCAATTATCTTCTGGCAGCATGACATTACCTTGAAGATTTATGGGACAGATTATTGAAAAAGTCAGGCTTAAGAGGAGATGGGAAACAGAAAATCAATGACACCACTGTAGTTTTACTCCTTGAAATCTTAAATGTCTAAAGTTTAGGGCTCTGTGATTTATGGCCGCCTTAAACTATATATATATGTGTGTGTGTGTGTGTGTGTGTGTGTGTGTGTGTGTGTGTGTGTGTGTGTGTGTGTGTGTGTGTGTGTGTGTGTGTGTGTGTGTGTGTGTGTGTGTGTGTGTGGGGTGGTAGCATTACTATACTTGTGGGGACCTAAATCTGTTTACACAGTCACGTGTGGGGACTCACTTCCCTTATGGGGACAAATTGGAGGTCCCCATGAGGGGAATCATTCATTTTAGGGTGAAGACTTGATAAGTCTCCAGGAAATGCATGTAA
>NW_011341026.1:0-1126 GCF_000735185.1 Notothenia coriiceps
CACACAACATCCTCTGCTTCTGA
Organism: Notothenia coriiceps; assembly: GCF_000735185.1. NCBI lineage: Eukaryota > Metazoa > Chordata > Actinopteri > Perciformes > Nototheniidae > Notothenia > Notothenia coriiceps. Next base: position 24 of record NW_011341026.1, read on the forward strand.
TGGTTAAAAGAGGAACAACAATCATTCATCACATTAATCTTTATCACTGAAATGTGGCATGAGCTCATAGAAGGAATTTATAGATCCGTTTCCTCTAAAAAGTGTTGGTCACTCAAGTTCTTTCCAAAGAGCAATCACAACACAGCTGAAAACTATGTCATAAAATACACAACTACTTATCCAGTGTAGAAATGGAAAATGGAAATACTGAGGTAAAGTAGAAGTACCTACAAATTGTACTTAAAGAGGACATACTGTATTCTGCTCGTTTTCAGCTTCATACTTGTATGTTGTTCCTCTTCCGGGACATGTTTCCATACTTTAATGTTCAAAAAGCTCTTTATTTTTCTCATACTGCCTGTGCTGCAGCACCTCTTTTCACCCTCTGTCTGAAACCAGAGCCCAGTCTGCTCTGATTGGTTAGCTGGCCTGCTCTTTTGTGATTGGTCAACGGCTTAGAGATGTCCGGCCTCCAGCCTATCACGTACAATGTGTTGGAGCGCTAGCCAATAGAAGTGTAAGTCTTACATAGTGATGTCACCATGTTCCGGAACTTTGGGATGTTTGCCTTTGCAGACCATTTACATGCCAAAAGACCAACTTAACTCACCACAGTGAAGGGAAAACCACAAAAAGAATAATATGACCTATTTAAGTATAATACTTGAGTAAATGTACTAAGTTACTTCCCATGTAGGGGACAGAAACCCCCGCTTTCATCTTTTTGTTCACTTCCCCTCACCTCTCAGGCCTCAGCATGCAGTAGGATGATATCAGACATGACGTAAACATGATATCCTTGAGTCCAGTTGATGAAGGGATCAGGGCAGGGCAGAAGAAGCACCTGTGTGACGGCACTGGAGGCGCCATGTGACAGTTTCAGAGTCTGGTGACATCCCTGTCATATCCTGCTGTCGTTAAGGGAGGGATTGTATTCCACCCGCCCTCTCCCCCCTCCACCTCCCCCATAATGCCTCTCCCTTTCAGACATTTGCTCAAATGGTTGCGTGTGCTTCTCCCCTTCTATCTCCTTCGTGTCCTGTGATTTATGTCCCCCCCCTTCGGCTAAAAGGCATGGAGGAGAATGCGATATGATAGGGGTG
>NW_011341027.1:0-1983 GCF_000735185.1 Notothenia coriiceps
GCAGGCATCTTCAGTTTTCAAGGATAAGGTTCTTCCCATGGCAACAATCCCTTTATGTTTCTTTCATAAAGCACGCACACCGACACATGACGCACCGCATCACTGAGGCACCGTGGGGATGTCATTGACTTCACAAGGACACGGACGGACACACACACACACACACACACACACACACACACACACACACACACACACACACACACACACACACACACACACACACACACACACACACACACACACACACACACACACACACACACACACACACACACACACACACACTATTTAAGAGGCGGAAAAGAGAATGTTTGCACTACATATCACTTATCTTCAACTAACAACTATCTTCCTCAATTTTCAGTATCAATGAGAAGGCCAATAACTTTTATCAATTTTTTTTAATCAATCGTTCAATCTATAAGACAGAAAGTAAGAATTAATGTCCCCCCCAGTTTCTAAAAGTCCAAAGATAATGACTCAAATATGATATTAAACTTAGAAAAAGGAGAAAATCGACATTTTTGAGGCCGAAAACAGCACTTTCTCCACTTTTATGTGTAAAATATGACTTTTTGATAATCAGAACAGGGTCAGTTGTGTTTTGAGTGGAGAATGTCTTTTAATTATGTAATACCATCACAGCAAAAAAGATTACAGTCATATAAACTTGAAAATAACGTAATCAATTAATTGGTTTGTTCCTCAATTGACAGCAAATGACTCCTTTTCGCTCGACAGTGTAGCTAACATGCTAACACTACTTATTAATGTATTATAGTGTAGAATATATAGAAAAACCTTTTATGGCATTTATATTTCCTGCAAAGAAAGCCCAGGCTCATATCTGACCAGGAAATGTCACAAGTATCAGAATACGTCATTTATCCCGGGGGGAAATTGGATATCGAGCCCACTGTTAACCAAATGAGGAAGAGGAGGAAGAGCCTCACATGCTCTGCACCAACAGGGAAAGTCCTCTCCAGATTCCAACTCCCAGCATGAGTCAGTGGTCAGGTGCTCCAATGATAACACGGGAGCCCGGGGATTGTCCACCAAAAGGTTGACGTAACCACATTTCTTGATAAGCAAAATATTTTCATGATTCACTGATAATTTATGAGAGTAATTTGAGGTGAATTCCCATGAAAATGCTTCACGGCCGCTTTAAAAGCTCCACAGTAACAGGAACGACCATGTCCAGAATAAAGACACCAACTCTAACCTTTGCTATTGATGGAAACCAGTTTTTAAACACATAAAAAGCATGACCAGAACCAGACAAAACTGCATACCGGGCATTCCAACAAAGATGCTCATTTTCAGGTGTATATCAGTATGTAGTATCTCTACTTTAAAGAGTCCTCTCCTGCTGATGTTCAGGTGTATATCAGTATGTAGTATCTCTACTTTAAAGAGTCCTCTCCTGCTGATGTTCAGGTGTATATCAGTATGTAGTATCTCTACTTTAAAGAGTCCTCTCCTGCTGATGTTCAGGTGTATATCAGTATGTAGTGTCTCTACTTTAAAGAGTCCTCTCCTGCTGATGTTCAGGTGTATATCAGTATGTAGTGTCTCTACTTTAAAGAGTCCTCTCCTGCTGATGTTCAGGTTTATATCAGTATGTAGTGTCTCTACTTTAAAGAGTCCTCTCCTGCTGATGTTCAGGTGTATATCAGTATGTAGTGTCTCTACTTTAAAGAGTCCTCTCCTGCTGATGTTCAGGTGTATATCAGTGATGTAGTGTCTCTACTTTAAAGAGTCCTCTCCTGCTGATGTTCAGGTGTATATCAGTATGTAGTGTCTCTACTTTAAAGAGTCCTCTCCTGCTGATGTTCAGGTGTATATCAGTATGTAGTGTCTCTACTTTAAAGAGTCCTCTCCTGCTGATGTTCAGGTGTATATCAGTATATAGTGTCTCTACTTTAAAGAGTCCTCTCCTGCTGATGTTCAGGTGTATATCAGTATGTAGTGTCTCTA
>NW_011341028.1:0-10502 GCF_000735185.1 Notothenia coriiceps
CTCTTCTACATCAACATGTGTCCCCTCTTCTTCATGTCTCTTCTTCATCAACATGTGTCCCCTCTTCTTCATGTCTCTTCTACATCAACATGTGTCCCCTCTTCTTCATGTCTCTTCTACATCAACATATGTCCCCTCTTCTTCATGTCTCTTCTACATCAACATGTGTCCCCTCTTCTTCATGTCTCTTCTACATCAACATGTGTCCCCTCTTCCTCATGTCTCTTCTACATCAACATGTGTCCCCTCTTCTTCATGTCTCTTCTACATCAACATGTGTCCCCTCTTCTTCATGTCTCTTCTACATCAACATGTGTCCCCTCTTCTCCATGTCTCTTCTACATCAACATATGTCCCCTCTTCTTCATCGTGTCCCCTCTTCTTCATGTCTCTTCTACATCAACATGTGTCCCCTCTTCTTCATGTCTCTTCTACATCAACATGTGTCCCCTCTTCTTCATGTCTCTTCTACATCAACATGTGTCCCCTCTTCTTCAAGTCTCTTCTACATCAACATGTGTCCCCTCTCCTTCATGTCTCTTCTACATCAACATGTGTCCCCTCTTCTTCATGTCTCTTCTACATCAACGAAAGAAGAAAGAAGAAAGGAAGGTCCTGACATTCTAATGAGTTATGGCTTATTAGCTTCTGCTAATTTGTGAATTCCTATTATTCACTTATTTGATATGGTTGTAAAACCTTAGATATGTGTTTATGCCCATAGCATCAAGACCTTGAAGCATTATCTTCCCAAATGTGGATCAGTGTGGATTAGCTCCAGTTTCATGATCATGCTCTGGAACAATGAAAGGTGATCTCTAACCATTTCTTAGACTGCAGGAACCAAACAACCCACAACCTTAGCTATGATCAAAATAAATTAATATCCATGTTATTACAATTCAAGCAAAGCTTTTCACAGCATACAACAGAATTCTCTCCCTATTTCTTGAAAACTGTGGTCTTTCTGCAGCTTCGCTTGCTTTATCAACAACACCGACAAATGTGTCATTAGCTGCAGAGATCACAACCTTTGTGGGGCAGTGCTGAGTAGTGGTCTTGGTCCACCCTTTTTCTCTCTACTGTGAATTATGACAGCTAATAACAGTCTATTGTACATTTATTCATAATGAATAATTATGATCTCAGCATTTCTAAAATCAAAGATAAGACCCTACTGACGTAATTACAACCCACAAATCCACTATTGATAATGGGATGAAAAGAAAAGCTAAAGATAATATTACAAATCTATGACTTGGCCTTAAGACAAAGTTTGATTATCTATAAACTGTGATCAAATCTAAACACAGGAATTAAGGGGGCTTTTTTGGACATATCTGAACCACGTTATCATTTCAATCAGATCTGACTATTCTCCTACTATTCCCAAAGCTTCCAAAACACTGTTTACTGGCTCCAGCTAATTCAAAGACTGTCACAAGATGACAAGGTTTATTGTTAGGCTCTGATACTGACTTCTTTCTTGACTGTAGGAGATTTGACAATGTTATTTTACTCTTTTGTTAACATGAGATACAAATAAACCTACAGACCCTGCTGGTCCTGAACACAACATGTAATTCTGTGTGCCATAATGATCCAGTTTGTTCCATTCAGCACATTGTGCATGTTTTATCTTCATGTTGACAGATTCTGGTTCCCCTAGTTCCATGTCCCTTTCATTTCCTCTTACCAAACACTATTGGCTTTTATTCTTACTTTGTTTTAAGGAGTAAGATTTGTTTGCCCTGGACGATCTGGATGCAGTAATAAAACTATAAAACGAATGGTTACAGTTTTTTGGTTAGTTGTACTCGCATTAAGCACAATATCAGACATTTGCCTCGAAGGGCTTGTAGCAACCAGTCATTGATTTTCAAAACTGATGATGTTATGATTTAAAGTATGATGTTTTTCTCAAGTGAGCTCCATAAATTCCTAAAATAAGCACAAACTGTTGGCAAGTTATGCACAACATCTTGTATTAGTTCCTACGGTGGAAAAGTCTGTTGGGAACAAGGACAATTCACAAGGTCATTGTTTCATGCCAACTACAAGACCAGAGTCCTTGAGGAATAATCGGAAGATGGACCAACTGAGCCCATTTTCCCTTGTGTATATTTGAATCGGTAAATAAAGCAAAAGCTTTTTTTTGTGATTTGATTAATTTCTATCCATATGTCAAATCCTTCAAATATGCAAATGTTTCATTAAATTACTATCCTCAGGTGATATGCAGCAGATGGCTTAGTTCGGATACTCATTATATGTAGTGATAAATATGTATTTTCTCTTATCCTCCGCTTTCTGTAAAAAAAAGAAGACATTTATTTTCCATTGTTCTGTAAACTATGATCACATGATCTGCATTTATCAGCTCATCGTGGGTGTTCTCTTTTAACCAATTACATTTCAGCTCAATCTCCAGCAGCCAATCGTCGTGCTGCAGTAAAACTTTAAAATGGTTCTCCTCTCTCCTGCAGTCAGCTGTGATTTCAGGTTTTCATGCTGCCGCCCGCCTTGCCAGTATAAACATGTCCAGTGCCAGGAGAGCTAATCCAAAGACCTCATCACACCTCCTCTTCATCCCATCTCCTCATCAATCCAGATCTTCAGTCTTCTTCTTCATTCACGCATCCCTCATCAATCCCACCTCCTCCATCCAAATCGCAAATCTTTCAGCATCCTCTCTTCATCCATCTCCTCATCAAATCCAGATCTTCAACATCACCACCAGTGTCTACATCCCCTGGGGTTTTCCTATTATACTCACGGCTGCATTTCCCCCTTAAAGGTCCCATGTCATGGCCATTTCTACTGATCATATTTCCATTGTTGAGGTATACTAAAATAGATTTACATTGTTCAATGTTCCAAACTCACATTGGTTTCTCATACAGCATCTCTGTATAGTATGTGTATTCACTCTCTGTCCTAAACAGCTTGTTGGAGCTCCTGACCCCCCCCACCCCCACTGTGCTCTGATTGGTCAGCTTGCCCACTCTGTTCTGATGAGACCACCACCGTTACAGCGGAACATTAGTGATTATGTGTTACAATGGCGTTAGCGACCAGAAAATGACACCAGTAATGACAAACAGATGAGAATGCTGCGTGGGGTCTGGGTGCCGTGTTGGCGGGTAGTTGAGCGGCTCGCTGCTGCGAGGAGCGGACAGTGTGAGCTGTATTACTGATGTCGTTTCCTGGTTGCTGCCTGGGGTCTGCGAGACATCGCGAATGGACGCGGGAAGGGGGGGGTGCTGAGGGGGCTGCAGCACCCCCCATCTGCGAGGCTCCACTAGCACCTGTACCCCCCCACACCTCGTTCTGGGGCAGCATATAGGTCTTTTCTGTGTTAGAGTTTTACTCGCTACAGGGTGTACTTTGAGGGTTTGTGACTCTGCAGACCGTTTACATGCATACAACGCTACATAACACACAAGGGGACGGGTAATAACCGGGAAAGCATGACATGGGACCTTTAAGATATATTACATTACATTACATTGCATTTAGCTGACGCTTTTATCCAAAGCGACTTACAATAAGTATATATATATATATATATGATATCAGGATAGGGGTTTAATCGCCAAAGATTATCAACTTTTACATCATATGGAATAAGTGTCAATAAATGTTCTTTAAGCAGAAAATGAAGTCTTTCCTGATTGAAATAGTGTTTATTGCTCTGGGCTGCGCCGCATTGATGAACAATTTTTATCAATACATTAATTTCCCAGGTTATTAATACGCATCTGAACACATAGGTTTAATATAGCCCTTGACTACAGTTCAAATCTGGAGCCCCCTGTATGTGTAATTACTTTGAAACATGTATGTTAGAGCTTTAACTTATACATCATCACATCATTGACAAGGCTGCTAAAAGCAAATGTCTAGGGCTAGTGGTGCAATGGATACTCAGACGATTCTACGTTCAATTACTAACGAACTAACAACTCTCTCTAGCCAGTAAATCACTTGTTCCTCATTTCCAACAGTTCTTCAAACCAAACCGCTCGACTGTCTTTTGAAACACTGCTGGAGTCGTTGCATTTCCCCCTGAAAGCACCATGGGTCTGTAAATGCAGCACAGTGTCTACTGCAGTTCCATGGTGTCATGGTGAGCACTCTAGACTCTGAGCAACTAAGATGGTTATCAAATGTCTTAGTTCACACATGCTTTCTTCCCATCTAGCCCCATGAACGTCATACAGAGGAAAAGGCTATTATGGTTTACATTTGAAATGTATACCACTTTCAAATGTAGTTGCGGGCAAATGGTCGGTGGAACACTTGAGGACATAGTGTTTAATATATAGAGATTATGAAACAAAATAAACACAACTGAATACTGTATGTTGATGTTGGATTTATTATCTCCATAATAATTTGGAGAATGGTTTACTAAATCTATTGTTTTAAATAAATCATAACATAGAAATTCTGAATTGGAAGCTTTAGGTGTAAGGTAATCAGGTCATTTTTTGGAAAATTAATACGTTTGAATTGTTATACGATGTATAGCGGCATGAACAAAAGGAGCTTTTGCTTTTATAATGAATGTCATAATGTTGTGTACATGTGAATTATTATTATATCTTTTCATTTGAATATTAAGAATTGCTGATTCACAAAAGGTATACAGGCAACAAAGTGTTCTTCGGGAACACCTGAAAACAAAAGAAGAACATCTTTAAAAAATGTCTTATCCTTTTAGCATTACCACAACGTAACACTTAAAGGTGGGGTAGGTAATTAACTTCAGAAACACTTGTTATATTCCATGGAATGCTCTTAACATCCCGATAGCAATGAATATTTTAAGTGCTTTGACAATAAATCCATAAAAAAATGCCATCTGTGGAAGCCGTAGCGCTGTAAAAAGCACGACCAATCATCTGAGCCGGCCCGGCTAAAATAACTGGATACCTGCCTGTCAGCCTTCCATCTGTGCACAAACTTACCTCGTGCCCTCATTGGTCATGTGCGCGTTTGTGTGTGTTGGAGGAAGGAAGTCTGAAGGAAGGGGCAGATCTTTTTTGGTTTTAATTTATTAAATATATTGGTGAATGGGTAAAAAATGTAAAAAAAAAATATATCATCATGAAACTTCCCCAGTGGAGTACTTTTGTTAAGACTATTATTTCTTGTATTACAAGTTTTCAGATTTTCAGTCCATTCCTCTTAGTCCCCCTACTAACTTTTTTGCAAAAATGAAAAGCATGTTTTATAGGTTAATCTGGAATAGTAGAAGGACTAGGCCTACCATATTTGTGTTGTATCTCCCCTATGAGAGAGGTCTGGCACTACCAAATCTTCAATGTTATTATTGGGAAGTCCAACTCTCTGTTGCTTCCTGCTGGTTCTCACTACAAACACCAGTATCCTGGGTCAGCATTGAACAAATAACACAGCTCCTCTACCACTGCACCTATATTTGTACTCAGGTAAACTCAAAGAACTTAAAAAATGTAAGTGTGCAGAATCCCTTTGTCAAAAATATGATACAGGTATGAGGTTCATAAATACAGAGATGAAACACTATACTATCCCAATTTCCCCCTACCTGGGGCAACAGTAACTTTACAAGTTCTCGGAAAATACATGTGTAAATATGCAAATTAGGCATGATCTAATGCTAATATTTGGTGAATTCAGTAGGAAACGTATATAGGTAAACCAAGTTACACAAAATAAACACATAAATATGTATTTTGGATGTGTACTTTTCTACTTCTGAAAGAAGACATGAAATAGCCCCAAACCTCTAGATTGAAAAGATCTGGTGCCCGTGGTGTCTTGTAAAAATACCTCAGAATTATACAACAGTATAGTATACTTAAACAATATAGCAACTTTGAAATACAAAAAAGTATTTTCCGAGTGTGCATGTTTACACCCATTCCCTTCCCGTGTACAGAACAAGAAAGCAGTCATAGTATAAAAACATTTAAGTAATAAACAAACTAAGAGTTTAAATATCTCGTAAAAATAATAATAATAAAAACAGTAACAAAAAAGACAAATAGATACAAATAATAATAATAATAAATAGAGTAATTATAAATAAATAATAACAGTGCCGATATCATCATTATTAACAAACTCTAACAGTATAAGATAGTTTAAACGTACATCAGTCAAGAATAATCCGTGTATCTACCGTCCAATTGTTTTTCTTTATTAAACACGTAAACGGAAGAGCGTCTGAGAGGCCTTTTTGCTTTTTGCTTTTTACCTTACTAAATGTTCAAATGGTCCTTGGAGCGAGGGGCGGGGTCAAACTCACGGAAGTGATTTCAAAACAAAAGCACTCGTTTGCTAAAATCACACTTTGAATCATTACAGTATCCTGCTGAAGGAACGGTGATTATTATAAACAAGGGGAATTTAGCGATTACAACGAAAACGGCCAAGACACACATTGAGCCCAGAAAATGTATGTTATTAAGGGCTGTAAATATAATAAGCCTATGTCTAAAATGGACAACATTGTTAGGAGATTTAAACTATACAGCGATTCTGCACTGCGGTCAACTCAGCCGCCTCTCGAGTTTGTTTTTTCAAATCAGTTGCTCTTCATTATTCCTGCTATATTTGACGAGTGATACAAATATGTTTTACCACAAGTTCTTAAGGAAACTGACACTGTTGGACTCGGTTCTAGTTTGACTTCTACCAGAAATAAAATGAAGTACTTTTGCTGTGCACTTTGTGAGTAATCCTCTGTCAAAGTCCCCTCCTTAGTTTTCCATGTTTTTCTGCTATCTTTGATGAATGATAAAAATATAATTTTACCATTAGTTCTTAATATTTGTATTTCTGCTATTTTCTAGCTTGTCCTTATTTGATTTTTATTGTATTAATGTATGGTTGCTGCTTTACTTTCCCCTCAAAAAGGACGAATAAAGGAATTCTGATTATGAGTATACTTAAGATGAAAGAGGTAGATAACAACATTACATCTGAGCTTTGTTTAAAACAGGCTGGGAATATTTCAAACTATTTGAAATGTGTATTATTGGTCTCTGACTCGTATCATGACAGATGGTTAACATGCAATATTACATTTCTGCTATTGTTGGTGTGACAAGGACACCACGAATATTTAATTATGAAAAAAATGATTCAGGACTTTTTCTTCAGATAAATGGCTTTTCCCTTAAATTACAAACATTGATCCCTATCAATAGTTAAAAATATAACAAAAAGTATTGAAACTGATTTATATGCGACACAACAGTATTATCACAGTAGTAAACAGCCCTCGCATAAATAGTGTAAACATTAAAACACATAAAACCTACAGGTGCTTTAAACACAGAGGAATAATCTCCATTTGTCAACACAGTGAGGAGTAAAGTGTTTTTGAATATCAGATCTGAGAGGTGGAGAGCGATGTCGTAAAAATCCAGACTCACCTGGGATGGTTCTGACAGTTAACGTTATAAAGCGCGGAGGTTGCAGACGACCCGAGATTTACGTGTAAATACGAATAAATAGATAAACTAACTCATTTCATATTACTGTATAAGTCCCAACAAACACATTTTACCTTGTTTGAAAGCTTACATGTTCGTCTTTTCGACGAATTTAACTGCTTAATTACAGAATTAAGGACATGTAAATCGCCGCGTTTTACTTTACGTCAGTAAACCGTTAGCTACTAACCGTTTGTCATGTCTAGCCGCTGTTAAAATGTGTTTAAAGCTCCCAAAACACACATTTATAGACAAATGGAGGCTCGTTCTGAAGTAAAAAAAGTCAACCGATTACAATGACCTCATTGTAGTTTCCCCGTCAGACAAAATAATCGAGAATAAAAGTCATTTGTGTCCCTCGTTGAGTTTTAGCTCCGCACGTCAAACTTTCAAAACAACTTTATTTCTGTCAATTTAAAGTATTGACAAAGTATTCAACCAATGATGTTCGCTATCTCTGAAATCAGTTCACGCCCCGAACAAAATGAACCAATCAGCATCTTTCTACGAACTAAAGTGACGTCCATAACGTACCTTTAACTCAATCAGCCAATCACAGGCGAGCTCCTTGACTTGCGCGCCATGTGTTTCTTATTGACAGCTACTTCCATCCAATGGTAAGCCAGCATTCTGAAAACATGGGGAGCTTGTAGCCAATTATATTACCTGCTTGACCATATATGGAAGTGAATGTAGCTGGACTGTCTGTGGCAGTAGGAGACCCACATAACAGAGAAACGTTATTTATATGTTCATGGAGGCGTGATTTAATGATACTAAATATATCAATTGTTAATTTAAATGTTAACAACATCATTTTAAGGTTAGATCTAACACTTAGGGACACTTTTCCATTATTAAAAAGAGATTTGTTATCATTGTTTGGTAACTTTTAATAAGTTTAACAGAGCTATAGAGTCCTCTGCTGGAGGTGATCTGTACTGCACTTTCTAAAGTATCTCAGAGCCACTTCTGTCAATCAACTTCAAACTTTGTACAGACATTAAAGACAAGTTAAGGTAGATATCCTGTAAATATCAGCCTGATGGCTCTTATTATGACTGATTTACTGTATTTAGAATACGAAATAATAGGAGAATTAAAAAAAAAGTCTTAGTTTCTATATTAAGTCTTTCAATGCATTACCTGTGTTAGTGCTACAAGGAAGACGAACACACTGCATGCAAGCTTAGGGATTACTTTACAGTGAAACAATGGATACATATTATTCACTACTGGGCTTGGATGTATAAAATGGCTCAAATTGGTGCATATAAAGAGACACACAGGTACATAACTGTGATAAGCCTCAAGAGGTTAAGATAGGATCTGAAAGGCAAAAGAAAACAGAGGTGTGTTACAATTCTTGTGTGTCCTCAGAAACTTGTTATACCACAAATATGTTAAGTAAATAAGTAAGTCAAACTTGATTTATATAGCACCCTTCTCAACACGAATGTACAAAGTGCTTTACAGTATACAGTACACAATACACAATTCAAAGTGCATAAAATGTAGAATAAAAAGGCATAAAACACAGCAGGTAAAACATAGGATAAAACACCTATGAAGAACAGCTACAAACTCACCTCCTCCTCCGACGCCCCAAAGGCCTGTCGGAAAAGGTGAGTCTTTAGCTGCCCCATAAAAATCTCTACTGAGGCAGAGGCTCTCAATTTCTGGGGGAGTTCATTCCAAAGCTTTGGGGCCACCGCACGGTCCCCCTTAGTTTTTAGCCTGGTTCGGGGCACCCTTAGGGGGCCTTGCTCAGAGGACCTCAGGGCCCGGGTTTAACTATTCTAAACAAAAAAAGAAGCACCAGTCTCAGATTTAGCTTGTTTGTGTCAGTCCTTACAGAAATAGTGTCTGCTAGACAGTAAAATTAGATATTTTTTTGACTAATATGGCTGATGTTAATCCAACAGGGTGTCTGTTTATTTAGGGACAGAGCAGATGAACATTGTCTCACAGGACAATGAATGCTGCAGGTGAGACTTGGACATGAGACTTGTTTATTTCTGTATATAAGAAGGCTTATTTACAACTGTCTTATGAGAATACTCACCAACAACAAGTTCAATGCAGAATTCTTGACTAGGCTGTAGACGTGGAAAAACACAGGTGTAACTTCCACTGTCGATCACCTTCGTCTTCCTGATGAAGATGGAGGCGTTTCCGTGCTTCAGTTCATTTTGAAAATGAGAGACTCGTCCTTTAAACTGCTCACTCTGACCTACTTTAATACCATCATAATGAACAGCAGAATCGTACATGAAGACTTCGTGCTGAGTTCCTCCTCCCTGACCGACCTTCTTCCAGTCAAACAGTTTGTTTTGGAGGTTTTCTCTGGTGCTGGGGGAGCAGGGTAAAATAACATCTGTCCCTTCTGTGGAGATCACTTTGCTGACAGCTGGAAGATAGAGACATGTGTTACTCAGTGTGTTCATCCGAATATGAAGGTGCACCTTTCTAAGAAAACAATAAGAAGATATGATATGCAACATTTAAACTTTAATATGTCACCTTTAGCTTAGCGGTGTCGATTTAAAGGTCACCTATCATGCTATTTCTAGGCAATAGCATAGGTCTCAGATATATAAAAATATTTAAAAAATGTCTATGAAGTGTTCTGCTCCAAATACCAAACAGATCACCCATTCTAGCCATGCCTCATATCCCTCTATTTCACTTCCTGTTTCAAAAGTGCTGATTTTGGGTATAAAGCTTTAGGAGGGGGCTGAGCTCATGCGGGACCCGGCAGCTACTGTCTAAACTAAATGCTGCCGTGATGAATTGTTTCTGATTGGGCCGTGGGTCCACATTTCAGATATTACGTCATATCGGACGCAAATCTGGATCAGCTCCGTTGTTCCCCCGTTTTTAGAGATTTGGGTACGGAGGAAAAGAGAGAGGGTTTTATTTTCTGACGCTGCGTGAGTTCCCCGCCACACCGGGGACACATGTTGATGTATAAAATACATCACAAAGTGCATTTTGCATGATTAGGAGACC
>NW_011341028.1:10523-10724 GCF_000735185.1 Notothenia coriiceps
TTTTATCTGATCTTTTAGTATTATTTTAAATATTATTTTGAATGTATTTGAAATGGTATTGAAGTATTTCGTTCTCTGTCTTTCTTTATTATTCTTTATTATTATTGTATTTATTTATTAACTATATTTCATATTTCTGTTTAGTGATATTGTAGGCATCCTGTTTACTCTGTTTTGTCTATTTTATTTATTAAATATTCA
>NW_011341029.1:0-5492 GCF_000735185.1 Notothenia coriiceps
TAGTTAGTTTCGTAACGGACGGAGTGTAAATATATTTTTAAAAGGGACAAGTCAAATCAAGCTTTGCGTCGGGCTTAACCACGCCCCTTAGCTGTGATATAATGAGTATATACTACGGACTGTCGTGAGCTATTGCTTAAAGCTGGGGTAGGTCATTTTGGAGAAACCAGCTCGAGTGCGCTAGAATTTGAAAATACACAGCCGGAAAAAATCTGCCACTTCCTCACAGAGCCCCTCCTCCAACACACACGAACGCGCACATGACCAATGAGGGCACGAGATCAGTTTGTGCACAGATGGAAGGCTGACAGGCAGGTAGGCCATCCAGTTACTTTAGCCGGCTCAGATGATTGGTCGTGCTTTTCACAGCGCCACGGCTTCCACAGATGAAATGTTTTATGGATTTATTGTCAAAGCACTTCAGATATTCATTGCTATCGGGATGTTAAGAGCATTCCATGGAATGTAACAAGTGTATCTCGAGCCGGTTTCTCAAACTTACCTACCCCACCTTTATGTATATAGACTTCTTGCACTACTTTTTATTTTGTATTTTATTATTTACGTTGCATCGTTGGAGGAGCTCAGGTCAGAAGAATGTCTACACTGTAGCTTATGTGCAAATGACAATAAAACCTTTGAATCTTTTACTTTGAAAATGAAGTCTGGTAGGAGACTCTGAAGGGTGAAATACATCCTCCTGCATGTTGACATGAGTGCTATTAGCAAAATGTCATGTTCAACTAGTATTACAAGCCAGTGCAAAGAGGTGAGTTGTTGCTATTAGCATTAGCTCAGTGTCCTTGCTTCCTGCTCTTTTGAACGTCTCCATCCTGCAGCCCAAAGCAGAGGTTATGTGCTTTTATTAATGACAACAGAAACAGGCCATTAAAACTCTCATAGCTAAGTGCCTCCCTGCGCTGTGATTGGTCGAGCCCAGGGTCTCCGGCACAAGTTACCATGGGGACTCCGGAGCTGATTGGATGTGTGTGTCCCGCTGGGAGCGATGTGATTGGTTGCTTTCATCTCCTTGACACGGCAGTAACGGTGGGTCAGTGTACGGAGAGACGAAAAGAAAAAAGGGGAGGGACGCGAAGACACGGGCACGCCTCAATGACAGAAACACAGACGAAGGAGGGGTGTGTGTCTGTATCTCCGTGTGTGTGTGTGTCTGTATCTCTGTGTGTGTGTGTGTCTGTATCTCTGTGTGTGTGCTCAGTCTATTGAACTTGTTAAATCTCAGCTAAAAACTCACCTCTTTAAACTGGATTTTAATACTAGTTGAACGTAACATTTTTACATTTAAATGTGTTTTTATATTTTTCTAGTTATTGTGGTGTGTGTGTGTGTGTGTGTAATAATACATCTATGTAATATCTCAAATATAATAATAAACAACAGCTAGCCATTTATTTTGTGTTTGGATAAAAGAATATCAATAAAATGTGTTCTCACCTCGAACACGAAACTGAGTGTGTGTGTGTGTGTGTATCCAGTAGTTCTGGATCTTTAAAACAGTGTTAGCACATACTGTACGCAGCTAATTATCAACAACTGCATCAACAACAGTCGGATTAAATGGCATGAAGGCAGAATGAAACACGATGGTGATATTTTACGAAGGAGACGATGTGCACAGGTTTCAATCAAATGCAACCAATAAAATCATGTTGGGTCTATTTTATGCATTCATTGTGCATGTAAGGAATCCATTGCTCTCTAAATGTTCTACTGCTAACCTAAATGATTGTTAAGTTCCTTCCATGGTTCCTCATTCATTTATTCCCTGCTGCTGCACTTGTTGAACTGATCAAAATGATCTGCAGAGCGTATTGTCAACAGGCCGAAATGAAATGAAATCAGGAAGATGGACAGCAAAAGAACGAAGGGAAAATCAGCAAACAGTACGCAGGAATAGCCAGGGGACAGAAGGCAACAGGCCCTACACAATTTAGCTATTCAAAGTTTGCATTATGCAACAAATAATGGAAAGAAATATTAAAAATACATAGATTGTGTGTCTTGGAAATGCATGTAGCCTAAGAAAAATGCAGCTTTCTCTTAACACCCGATTGCAAACTGAAAATAATGTGAATTTTCTATCAAAATAAGGATATTCAGTCGTTCTTCGCTGCACCTTATGCATATTATAGTTATATTACATTGGGTTGTGAATAATGACAGAGTGAATGTCTTAATATTTTCAACGGTAGCATGTTTTTGTGGGTAAGAACGTCGTCTTATTCCACATTTTGTGCACATATTTTCCTTAAAACACATCATCTGTTGCTGTTTTAATGTTCTAATGAAATGTATTGAGCTACATAGATAGAAAGTCACATCACATGCGATGCAGGCTGATCAGATCAGAGACGCTGAAACAGAAACCTTCACCTTTAAAGCTCTGAATGACGGTATGGCTCTGAGTCCACGGTGACGCCTACCAATCTACTTCAGTCCGACGCGTGGATATCAATTATTCACCCGCACTTCTGCCACTTAACGATTGAGAAAGAAGAGCACAGCGACTGATTTCTCCTCGTTGCTCCGAGTCATTTAAAGGAGACCAGGAGACTCAAAGGCGAGTGCTAAAGTGAATTAGAGAGGAAATTAAATCTCAAACTGTGGTTAAAAAAAGAAAATATAAAGTACAGTGTCCCATTTTATTGTATTTACTGCAAACTACACATTATTATTATTAAGAAAAGAAGGAATACACTATAATGTCCTTAAAGAATAAAAACCCAACATCATTCAGATTCATTTTGGTCCGTTAGAGTTAAATATACATTTGTCCTGAACCTGGAACATTAGCTTATGGACAATAAATGAATCTGAATAATGTTGTGTCTTTATTTATATTTGATTGGATCGATAACTAGAAGCTTTATCTCAAGCTAACTGTGGTAACATTTATATAGAAATCCACGCATGCACAAGTCTTGAAAGTGGATAACATTTTAAACATTTAAGAACTGTGTTTGGTTTAGTTAAAAAAGGAAGGAAATGTCAACTTGAGTGCAGTATTTCATCTATTTCCTCAAACTATACCGGATTACAATCTATTTTAAAGAACAGAAGGTGTTGCACAACCTCAAAGCTTTAAAGACACGAAAAACAACAATTAAAAACTGATTTGATTAACCGTCATCATGCATACAGGGAAAAGTGTAAATTCCAGCGTGCATGAGCGACATGCGCTGGTTCACCTGCAGTGTGTTCAGATATCATTGACTCAGTAATGTAGGGTAGGGGGGGGGAGTGACCTCATTATGAGCAGGACTGATTGGCATATTCTGGAGGGCATTTAACAAATCTGCACTTCATCAAGCTGTCCACACACACACACACACACACACACACACACACACACACACACACACACACACACACACACACACACACACACACACACACACACACACACACACACACACACATACAGACAGACAGACAGACACACACTCTCTCTCTCTCTCTACACACACACACACACACACACACACACACACACACACACACACACACACACACACACACACACACACACACACACACACACACACACACACACACACACGTAAAGCAACAATGATTAGACGATTCACAGAAATGTTTTTGCTAATATTCTTACATTTTTCGGATTTTAATAGATTCATCTTTTAGGTAATTTTCCATTAAGAAATGCCAGAAAATGCCGTTTCCATCCACTAAAATCTGCAAATTCTCCCAGTATTTTTATAATATAGCACCAATGATTAGTCGATTCACAGAAAGAAAATGGGAATATTCTTAGATTTTGGGATTTTATTGTTAATAGATTAATCTTTTAGGTCATTTTTCATTAAGAAATGCCAGAAAATGCTGTTTCCAGCCTCTCAGATCTGCACATTTGCTAATTTAAAAAAAAAAAAAAAAAATCACATTTAAGTAAATAAAGTAAACAAGGATGGACATTTTTCACATTTTATGACAAAACTCTTTAAAAAGCAATTAGCAGATGAACCAAAGATGAAAAAAAAGATAATTGCATCCTCAGGGCAACGAGAAAAAGTGTCAAATCCTACAAAATGTGGGAATATCTGAGAAACACCCTGCGACAGCTCTTTGGTGAAAGCTGTATTTCTGTGTGGGGTCAGGAGGTTTAGCGGTTAGCTTGTTTTGCTAACTCCCCCTCACTTCAGTGTAGTAAACACCTCTTCCCACCTCGCTCACGCTCACACACGTAATAACACGGCGGCCATAATTGTATATTTGTGTTTCTGAGGTCAGCACTTCTTCTCGCTCTATTACAGGTTTCCATCTCTGACTCACTAAATGGAGGGTGGCGTTAATAAACCAGGCTGCCTCAGCAACACAACAAAGATGCTTTTAGAATATCTCTAAATGTTTATTAGCAGCTCAACACTAAACAGGTACCGTCCATATAACTTATATTCACACTGTTTCTATTTCATTTATTATGCCATTTCTTGCACACTTAATGTAAATGATATCCTACTTTTTAAATGTTATTAGCTGTTATTCGGCCCTTCGTAGTATTTGTATCTTTGACAGGTTGCAGTGGATGACTTTGACGGCAGGAAGGTGGAGGTTCTCTCTTTTGTCTCCGGGAGTTTCTGCAGACTGCTCGGCTCCGGCTCTGTTCTCAGAGTCTGCCCGGCGACACCGAAGAAAACTGAGATGCACACCTCTGATCTCCTGAAGAGCACTTTGCAAAGTCAATTGATCTTTACAAAGTTTTACTCGTGTCTTTATCAGGATGTGTTGTTCTGTTATTTCCTCCGAACTGGGTTGTTTTACAAAGTTAGAAGTCAAATAAATCATGTTTTGTAAATCTTTCAGCACACTATCCTTTACGTTTTTGTGCATGTAAAAGGCTACAATCCCTGTGTTTGGTGTTATGGTTGACCAATCACAACAGAGCTGGCCAGCTAACCAATCAGAGCAGCTCTGGTTTCAGAGGGTGAAAATAGGTGCTGCAGCACATTAAAGCATGGAGACATGTAGAGACACTACATACTGATATACACCTGAACATCAGCAGGAGAGGACTCTTTAAAGTAGAGACACTACATACTGATATACACCTGAACATCAGCAGGAGAGGACTCTTTAAAGTAGAGACACTACATACTGATATACACCTGAACATCAGCAGGAGAGGACTCTTTAAAGTAGAGACACTACATACTGATATACACCTGAACATCAGCAGGAGAGGACTCTTTAAAGTAGAGACACTACATACTGATATACACCTGAACATCAGCAGGAGAGGACTCTTTAAAGTAGAGACACTACATACTGATATACACCTGAACATCAGCAGGAGAGGACTCTTTAAAGTAGAGACACTACATACTGATATACACCTGAACATCAGCAGGAGAGGACTCTTTAAAGTAGAGACACTACATACTGATATATACCTGAACATCAGCAGGAGAGGACTCTTTAAAGTAGAGACACTACATACTGATATACACCTG
>NW_011341030.1:0-1954 GCF_000735185.1 Notothenia coriiceps
AAATTGAAATTCAAATAGAAATAATAAATAAGAATACATTCTACACATTTAAATTGTGTTATCATTTTTTTTAATAATTTGATTAAAACAAAAATAATCAAATTTGTCCTCTAAAAAAATACATATTAATACAGTTTATCTTCTAAGGATGATACTATGTTTGGTAGGTAGAAGCACATACTGCTGACTGTGTGTGTGTGTGTGTGGATGACAGAGGTAGCAGAGGGTCATAAAAAGAGCTTCATTAGCCTTTGCAGGCGCTACGTTACGCTCCACACACACACACACACACACACACACACACACACACACACACACACACACACACACACACACACACACACACACACACACACACACACACACACACACACACACACACACACACACAGACACACACACAGGTCCCATTCCCTTTATGATGAAGGGCGTTGAACGTCTCGCTCTCAGAAACTTATTTCCATGTTTGTGAGGCGAGACGGGCGACGCATGATTTAATCAGAGGTAAAATTCAGAAGCAGCAGAAAACCACAGAAGAAGAAGAGGAAGAGGAGGAGGAGGAGGAGGAGGATATACATGTTTCCTGTTCTCCATCCGGAGCTTTTAGGATGGAGCAGAGCCTCGTGAACAGGCTGAGGCTCGGAGAGACCAACGAGGACTTCTGAGATGTTCAGGGAAATCATATATTATTCTGAGATGTTCTGATTCTTTTTTTTAATTTGCAGAATATTCTAATAATAAAGTGAGAATTCTGAGATTTCAGAAAAAAAAATATTATTTTTCGGAAATCTGAATTTCATTTCAAAAATGTATTTAATATTTTTTCAGATTCTTTTTTTCTTCCAGAAGTCTGAATAATTAAAGTATGAATTCTATGATGCTATTTGTGTATTTTAGGTTGAGCAGTCAAAATGAAACAAACCAAGACAAACGGAACGGATCGGGTTCAGATATTAAACAGTAAGAAAGTTACCGTCAAACAGAAATCAAACTTCTGTTGTCGGGTTGATTTCATTTCACAATCCCTGATCGTCAAGGAGAAGGAAATAAAGTATAAACATTCATCAGTTTCTTCCTGTCTGTTACTGCTTCTCCTTGGTCCATCTTTACGAAGACCCCTAACCCAGAAATGACCCCTTTATTAAGAGTTCACAAGCACAAATGTAAAATAAAGTGTATTCTGTATATTAATCATTCGTCCCTTCCTGCCCGCGCAGCAGGAAACGGGACTTCTGGGATTCTTTTCTTATTTCTTAAAGAAGAGCGATAAAAAAAGAAACGTGTCAGCTTCACCGTTTACGGCCATAAAACAGAGCGAGGGTCCGCGAGGCGCTCACGGGATCATTACAAAGAGAGAATGGATCTCCGGGGGCCAAAGGGACCATCACACACTCTCCTGTTTATCCACAAATTGGCCCCTGCGAGGGTCTTCGGCTCCTTGTTAAAGTGATGAAGGGCCTCCTCACAATCGATTTGCTCTCCTAGCCTCCGACCCTCAGAGTTTAGCCGCTGCTCGCCTTCAATCACAATAAACTGTTTGAACTTCAGCGTGTTTGAGAGAAACAGACGGGACGAGGCTATCACGAGGAGGACATTGTAAAAGCTTGTTTCAAAGACATGTTAATATACCACATGTAAGTATTATAAGAACATGAGATATGAGGACATGTCTCCATGCTTTAATGTTCAAACAAATCTACTACAAATCTACTAAAAATCAACAAATAAATCAACAAATAAATCTACTAAAAATCAACAAATAAATTAACAAAAAATCAACAAATAAATCAACTAAAAATCAACAAATAAATCAACAAAAAATCTACTAAAAATCAACAAATAAATCAACAAAAAAGTCAACAAAAATCTACTAAAAATCAACAAATAAATCAACTAAAAATCAACAAATAAATCAACAAAAAAATCAACTAAAAATCAACAAATAAATCAACTA
>NW_011341031.1:0-3250 GCF_000735185.1 Notothenia coriiceps
ATTGTTCCTCCTCAATCTGAGGTTCGACAATCGGCCTGACCCTCCTTTCGAGTACCTTAGAGTAAACTTTCCCGGGGAGGCTGAGTAGTGTGATGCCTCTGTAATTGGCACACACCCTCTGATCCCCCTTTTTGAAAAGGGGAACCACCACCCCGGTCTGCCACTCCTTCGGTACTGTTTCTTATGTTATTTTGTTAATTACAACATGAGTAAATTGAAAATAACAATGATATAATATAAAAATAATGATAAAAACAGAAAACCTAATACTTGAATATTTCGTAAATAAGCATTGTTTTTGACATAAACATCACTAAATATTTGTAGGACAACACATTGTTAAGCTTCTCAGGCAGCAGCTTACACACAAACACACTTTAACACTTGGTAGTATTCTTATCCAATATACAGAGATCTTTGTTCAGACATATATTCAATTAACCATGTCTAGCAAAATGGGGAAGTTTACCATTCAAGTAACTGAGCCTATGTTTGTTATTTGTGTGTTTCTGCAGGACAGCCCATGCCCGGGCCAAAGCAGACTCTGCAGACCAGGCGGCTCAGTCTGCCGGGCAGGACTCTGATATTGCCAGAACCGTGGCCAGAGAGCTCTCTCCAAACTTCCATCAGCCAGGTACAGTACAACAACTGCACAGTACAAATTATTCTGTCAATAATGTTACAGAAAGCAGAATGTGTAAGTAACTTTGTTTAAATTAGTAGAATACAGAAATTACCATCATGTGGTTCTGTTTTTGAATGCGGTATAGTACTTGCATCCATTTCGCATCACAGGTCACAATTTAAAAAACATTACTTTAAAAAAAAAGCTATTTATTTAGCAATAAACAGCATTGCAAATAATGACTTGCGAGAGGCTGTGATTTATGGCATTTGGAAGGACCGCTGCCTTACTACAGTGATTTGAATTGAAGCCAAGGTCACAACCATGATAAAGTGTTAATTATCTCAGGATAGGAATCCCTTTCTTGTGATAATGGGGTTCTTTATTTGTTTACAACATTTTTTTTTCTCTGGATGTCCCGGTTTCATTACTTAGCCAACTCAACTCTGTTGTCCCGGGACAAAATGTACAGTTATTTTAACAGCAGCTTGATCAAAGATAAAAGTATAGCTCAATTGGTAGAGCTGGGGGCGCATTTACTGGGGTTGATCCTCAAGTGGAGGACCTGGGTTCGGATCGGTCTTGGGACCATTTGCCCCGTCTCAACTCTGTCTCTAGAAATAAAGGCAGTGGTTTCTGAGACAATTTCAAATGTGTTTTACTGATGACTAAGGGATCATTTGTAGTGCCAAAGAAGAGGAAACTATTTGAAGGGTTATACCATAGCTAGTATTAAGCTATGATGCTCCCATACGCTATGCTTAGCTAGAACCTTAGACTAACGCTAATGTGAGTGACGACAATACCCAAAGAGCATTTGCAGGGGGGGATTGTACAGGATATATGGCCTCTGACCTCAAATAGTTCTTCATAACATTTCCATTAGCAAAATGGTAGATAGTTCCAAATACCTGCTACTTTTTTTGTACCCCTTGGCTCTGGTTAAAATCTTTCAATTCAGGTCTAATCTACATATTCTTAACTTCTTAAAACACAAACATGAAGAACTCTATTGGGCTTTTTCAAAAATGTTGCAAATTGCATGATCTTTTACAAATAGTATTCCCATTGGTCTTGAAAAATGTTAGGAACATATCAAAGTTCCTATTTTTGTCTATTTTATTTTTAGCAGCTGAACAACGAATTATAACTAAATAACTGTTTTCATATCTTCCAGTCAGAATTGTTACCACACCACAACATTAGGACTGCTCTTGTTAAGGTCTTTCATGACGTCCACACAGACATTGGCGGAATCTCAGTATTATTATTGGACTACTATTGTGTAGTTATTAGATATTTGTGCTGCCATGGACACAGCCGACCCCAAGATATAGCTATATCAACTGAAAAACTGGATGGGATTTTTTGGCCCCTTGCCTTTGAATCTTACTTAAAGGGAAGGAATCCTCATCACACGCATTTTTAAATAATTATCATCCGATAAAACAGACTGACATCTGCCAGTATTTTTATTATTTTTTTAATCCGATGACGTTATCAGTGATTTTAAGCTGATTAATTACCGAAATAACATCAACCCTGTGGGCGGCGCCATTTTGACGAGTCACATGACTTATTTTACCGGAAGTGACGTGAACTATGCGTTTGGTGTCGAGGACAAATTGACGTATGTGCTTTGTTCATGTTGTTTACTCTAGTTACTCTCACAATTCTATTGAAATATGCCTCATTGTATCGCGAAACATTGCCACAATTCGGATAGGAACAATCCACGGAATGCTCCGTGTGCACGTGCATGTGTGCTCCGTGAATACTCCGGAATGCTTTCTTTATTTGATTGATTAATTACTATGGAATTTATTCAACTACATTGTACCATTATTATGTTAGGCAGAGCTGCCAAAACTCACGCATTGAGCTTGAGAGTCACGCAATTAATCCATATCTCAAGCACTCACGCCACACTTGCCTTTCCTCACGCTAAGTTTTCGTCCAAAACAAATTTATATAAATATAAAAATAATGTGAAGGAACAGCAAACCGAGCGGTCTACGAAATGAGACGGTCTTCTGGCTTAGTTCAGTAAAGTTGGAACGATATTGGAAGATTCTGATTTCACGGATCAATAACTCATGAAAACGTTATTCAGACACAAATGACGTCTCCTAAGTACCGTGGTAAGGTTGACAACGAACTACAATCACATTTTGATAAATAAAAAAGCCAATACGCGCCGTCCTCCGAGCTGGGCACATTACATTGGTCTCTATCCGCAGCCGGAGAAGAAACGAGTGCTCTGCTCAGGGACCGTCTACAAAGTGCAACTCCGAAAAAAGAGAATACAATAATATTCAATCACTTTTATACAGCTTATTACTACCAAACTCACCACACACATCAATAGTCTCCTGGTGTTCATACTACAGCAAGGAGTTTGGAAGAATATGCTTTTGAATAATTTTGGGGAATATTTATAATGTAAAATCTTCAATAAATATGGCATCATCTTAAACAACTTTACTATTATACAGTATATTTCTAGCAAACTCACTATTTGCATTCTTGTTGTTAGCATCTGGTTAGCTTAACGGATATTAAAAGCTGTTTCTAAAACAATGAGAGGGAGAGCTCTGTCCTGTCAGACTGAGAGATAACTACAGC
>NW_011341032.1:0-868 GCF_000735185.1 Notothenia coriiceps
ACTCGGCCATGATGGAGACACAGTGAGGACAGGCAGAGGTCTTTCTGTTGGAAAGTGATTTAATGATAAAGTTATAATGTATAATTGGTGGGTTACATGCACTTCTTGGATCCGACATATTTTTCTACAAACGTATAAAGCAAGTTAAGGGTGAACTGTCCTTAAATAAAAAATACTAGTTTTTATTTTATTTTATATAGAGCAAAAAAAGTCAACTAATGATAAATGACTTACTGTCAGATGCTGTCAGTGTGAAAACAATCCATTTGTCACAGGTCAAAAAGTATAACAAGCTTTGTTGGTAAAGTATTATCTTTATGTAAATGCTTTGATGCAAGAGGTGGATCCCTGTCTGTCTTATTTTGAATACTCTTGATTTTGTGATAACCTAAAAGCACAGGATTGTACAGCACACATCACCTGCCTTTACAGTATCAGTGGAGCTGTTCAACCGTTAACAAATAAAAATAATGTACTGATTATATACACTGGAGGAAATAAGTATTTGATCACTTGCCGATTTTGTAAGTTTACCCACTTAAAAAGAAATGAACAGTCTATAATTGTAATGGTAGGTTTATTTTACTAATGAGAGACAGAATATCAACAAGAAATCCAGAAAATGACATTATATAAAAGATAAACATTTATTTTCATTTAACTGTGGGAAATAAGTATTTGATCCCCTTGCAACCAACAAGAATTCTGGCTCTCACAGACCGGTTACATAAGTCCATTTATTTTAGGAAAGTACCCCTCATATCAACTTGTTACCTGTATAAAAGACACCAGTCCACAGAATCAATCAACCAGATTCCAACCTCTCCACCATGGGATTGGCTACAAAACCATCAGCAAGCAGCTTGGG
>NW_011341033.1:0-1624 GCF_000735185.1 Notothenia coriiceps
GGTACGCAATGTTCGGTGAATCGGAAAATGTATGGACCTATTTTTCAGATTTCTACTACGTAAGCAACCTTCCCACGTGAATCCTACGCACGGCGTTATACATGAGGCCCCTGGTGACTATCAGTGGATTTAGTGGCTTTTGGAGATAATGATGCTAGCTAAATGTAACTCTGTTCAACTTTCTTTATCTCTTTGTCAAATAGTTCTTACTATTACATCTTTCATATATATTTTTCAATATACTTTATATGGCACATTTTTGGAAAAGGGGGTGTTACTGCCCGGACCATTTACATTTTTTTTCCTTTTTTTTTTCTGTGGCTGTATTTTGTGTCATTCCAACAAATTAGTTTGTTAAATTATATTGTGAATCAAAGAGTGTAATAAAGGCAGATATGATCTCCTAACCATGTGATCTCTGATATACTGTATTTGGCACCAGTCAAGTACTCCAGTAGTGTAGTGTGCATATAAAAGTGTTTACAAGGCAGTTCCAGAAACTCCTCCCAGGTAGATAACGGTGTCCAACAGGCCTTCCTGTTCCAGCTGATCGAGGGACCCCACCAGACTCACAGTGGCCCTCTGACCCCCGCCGGACCCCAAGATTGCAACGTGAGGGATTGAATCCTTGAAGGAAAGAGGGAGGTAAACAAAATAGAGGGAACAGGTGAGTAAAGAAATGGAAAAAGTGTTTTAAAGTTCTGCAACCAGCAATAGAAGCAGATACAGGACAATATTTTCCAGAAGTGTGTCACCCAACTCCACTACTACTGTATTTGAGTATTTCCACTTGTTTTCTACTTTGTACTTATACTACAGATTTGGATTAATGATGTGAAATATAATCAAGTCAGCACAATGACTACTACTTTTATACTTTTACTTGAGTAACATTTTGATTGGAGGACTTTTACTTGTCACAGAATATTCCTACACAGTTTTTTTTCCTACAGTACAGTACAGCACAGCAGCAAGGTCTTAAAAAATGGGGGTCCGGCCCGGGGACATAATGTTTATGAATTTAGCAGTGACGTGCGGTGAGCTTCATGGCTGGTGAGGCACTGACTCTTTCAGAGTCAGATTTACAAATATTATATTTTGACCTTAATCAAAATATTCGGTTATTTTCAAAAGCTTTTTTAGTCTGATGCTTTGATTCATTTTAAACAGACGGTTCAACAAAAGGATACCCAAAATCTAAATATTGGATTGTTCTTTCTTAGTAAGATCCCATTTTCATTACAATTGTGGTCTTACCTTGACTTGAAGATTAAGTCCATGCTCTCCTTCTGGACAACAATCTCCATTCGTTTTTTGTAAAAGTCCTCCTTATCTTCCTGTAGTTTCAAAAGTCTAGTTTTTGTTTGTGTCGACCGTCTCTGCGTAGATAACAGTAGCAACAAGAACCTGTGGGCTCACGTGCGCCCCCTCCAGTGCGGCAGAGGTTATGGCTGCCACTCCTGCTGCTTTTTTCATTGCCGTTATATGATGAGACCACAGTCTATGGATGAGACCAGCGAGCCTAAATATCATATATACGTTAAATAAGTTATTTAGAGACTATGGATGGCGAGGATAAATTTAATAAAGGGATCTACAAACATTACATTGGTGACATACAGTG
>NW_011341034.1:0-227 GCF_000735185.1 Notothenia coriiceps
ACGTTTTCCAGTCACTTGCCCCATGCATTCAGCAGCAGCAGGCCATTCACTTTGATTTGATCCCGTTATAACTGTCATCATTTCGACAATAAAGAAATGCCACATAAACGTTATCTTGCACATTTCATCTAACCATCTCCGTTTCTAACTTTCAATATATTTAAAAAGAGATCTCTCTCTCTCTCTTCTACGTGCGGGGGCGGAAGTGATTTCAAAACAAAAGCACT
>NW_011341035.1:0-4797 GCF_000735185.1 Notothenia coriiceps
CACATGATGGAGACAAACCCAACACAAAATAAAAACACATGATGGAGACAAACCCAACACAAAATAAAAACACATGATGCCGACAAACTCAACAGGATACACTGGAATTCAAATGCAAAAAGCAAAAGCTGCAATGATGCTACATCATTTCATTCATTTATATTCTCACAAATATGTTTCTGTGGTTGTGTATTCCTTTGCAGTCAGCTACACAAACACATCAACACAAATGCTGACAGAATAGATTTTTGGGGAACAACCGCTGATTTCCTGTCTTTCCTAAACCTTTTCCATAACTACTGATAAATTACAACAACTGCTCTCTCGTCTAAATATAGCCAAGATGAGCACAATCACAGAAGGATTCATCTGACACACACATTGTATATGTACTAAACACACACACACACACACTATAGAACCCAAGTGACAAACTCAATAATTCAGCAGCTCACTACACAAAGAGACAGTCTCACAGAGTTAACATCACACAAGCTCAGCCACGGCCTCTGTGACTGTGTGAACACACTGCATTGACAAAAAAACAAGCGCGGAATAATAACACGAGTGAGCGTTTATAGACATGATATTGTTATGGAAATGAGTTCTGCCAAGCCAATACAAATGAGCCACAGCTGTCAAATGAGTGGCATTGAATTGCCTGCAGAAGAAATGCATCCCATCTTGAGGAATGCTGAGTGTGGCACGTTGTGGATTTGCTGCAAAATGAACGCTAAGTATTGGCTCACTGTGCTACAACACAGAATACACTGCATGTGAGGTCAGCTGCTTTAAACGTACAATCTGACCCACTATTTTGAAGGTTCAGCATAGTTCTTTACACAAGAATTAACAGAGTCTCCCCTGCAGTGTTTTCTGGAAACGTGACATTGGTATAATGCCTTGCACATGAAAGCATTTCCCTTTCTCTCAGAGCCCCACACACGCATTTACAGTATGCTCTAGTGCCCAGCTCTCCCGGCACCCAAACACTCTCCACCTCCAGCATCTCAAGCACCTCCGGTCTCTCACCCTCACCTCCGTTTTTCCACCTTGCTCGCAAATGTCCACTCCTGTATGCTTCCTATCTTACCCTGAGAAAAAAGCCACTCCATGGAAGTGTATATGCGTGCATCACACACACACACACACACACACACACACACACACACACACACACACACACACTGCACACTACACACTTTTTATTGGAAAACAAACCTAGGGTAATTAATAAGTTATTTTTTATGAAAATAATAAATATTTTAATTGATTTAACTATATTTTACTTTATGCAAACCTCAGGAAAAAGAAAGGCTAATAAATACATTTAACATTCAATATTGTTTAAGGAATATTGTAAAGAGTGCATTACAAGTAGTTCTTGAGATGAAATTTAAGGATAGGAGGATTTATTTAATCATCTAAAAAAAAAGGGTTATTTTTTCCAAACGTACTGCCCTTCAAGGCAACAGAAACACTTTTAATATCATCAATAATCTGAAGGATAACAATAATATGTCACATAAATGTATTTGTGCAATTGGAAATAATTCAGGACATCTATTTCTTCACTTGTGAACACCGTTAATATGAACTCAAAGAGCCCGGGTGTAGGGAAGCGTTCTATGTTCTAAGACGTGTTCCCCGTCGGACTGTTTTTACGGCTGCACCGGTGCACCTTGAACCCAGTAAAGTAGAGAAACCTCTCTCAAACTCTCGTTATTTGGTCTCGTTTACTTTGATAAAACACCTTTTTAAACATGCAGAGCTTCCCTCAGTTACTCAGGCAGACAAACGACGCGTTTATGTGTTTGTCGTGGAGTAGAAACTGGAGAAAATGCGTGAGTTTGAGATGTAATTACAGGTTAGCACAGGTTAGCTGTAATGCTAATATGTCACCCAGTTCCCGAAGGTTCACGAGTTCTTCCGAAACAAAGCCGGTGAGGATCGGCTGTGCCTCCGGTTTCTGGGGGGACACCGCGACCTCAGGTAAACACACATTATTAAAAATAAATATAATTATTTAGAAAAATGTATTCAATACGAGTAATTTAAATAAATACATAGAATTAATGAGGAGAATAATTGTTTAAAACCACGTTAAATAAACGTAATACAAATTCAATTATAATAAAGATGCTTTTAATCAAAATTACTTTAAAATTGTTTAAATATTTTTTTAATTTTTTGCTTATTCTAATGCACCCGCGCCAATAATTGATCATGTAGAAATGTGTATGAATATATATATATATGTAATCCCAGTGCCTCAGCTGGTGCACAGTGGGAATCTGGACTTCCTGGTGTTCGACTACCTCAGTGAGATCACGATGTCTCTGCTCACCGCCGCAAAGACCAAGACGCCCGTGAGTTAAACCTCTTTATTTATAATAATAATAATAAAGATTAATGTGCTGCTTTTATTCACTCCTTTTGTAACAGAGGTTATATTTAATGTTGCACAGAATATACTGGATCTGCAGTTCCTTTATTCGTCACACAGAGGCGACATTTACAGAGTTAGAGCAAAGAAACATAACACACTGTTATTCAGTTTATTCAATCCAATGCCATTATGTGTCTGTTGTATATTTATATATATATACCTGTAGCCTCAATGTATTCAATATATTGTGTATTATTTTGATGCTCTAGGATTATGTCCTTCATATTGTGATTTTTTATATACATGTTCCTAGTGTACTTTTTAATTTGCATCTTACTGCATTTTAAAAACATTTTTAACTCGTGTAATGCTTGACATTGCTACTGGAACAATAACATGTCCCATTTTGTGATAAATAAAATATACTGGATACCTACCTAGTTAATTTGAGTTAGTTGTGCAGACTGCCTGTACTCTCTGGTCATCTTAAAGTCATACTTTGATACAATATGGTTTCAATAGTAGGAACAACATGAGACATGATCATATGTTCTGTGTTGTTGTAGAATCTGGGTTACGCTCCAGACTTCGTCCACGTCGCCCTCGCTCCGTTCATCAACGACATCCAGAGGAAAGGTGAGAAATCCTTTTTTTTCTAAATCCCATTTCAAGTCTAAATTCTCCTTAAAGAGTCTCCTTAAAGAGCTCCTAAAGTCTCCTTAACAAGCAACTTAAGTCTCCTTAATGAGTCTCCTTATCAAGCCATCAGGTAAACCTAGAACGTACGTACCACACTCCCTCGAGGCGTAACTAATTACCCTATCTGGTCTCCTTAACGAGCCTCCTTAACATCCCCCTGTCTCTATAACTCCTCCCCCTCCTCATACCCTGTGCTCAGGTATCCAGGCAGGTGGTGAGTAATGGTGAGGCGTGAATCCTCTCTCCTTAACGAGTCTCCTAAAGTCTCCTTAACGAGTCTCCTTAACGAGTCTCCTTAACGACCCCCTGTCTCTATAAATCCTCCCCCTCCTCCTACCTGTGCTCAGGTATCCGGGTGGTGAGTAACGCTGGAGGAGTGAACCCTCTCTCCTTAATGAGTCTCCTTAACGAGTCTCCTTAACGAGTCTCCTTAACGACCTCCTGTCTCTATAACTCCTCCCCCTCCTCCTACCTGTGCTCAGGTATCCGGGTGGTGAGTAACGCTGGAGGAGTGAACCCTCTCTCCTTAACGAGTCTCCTTAACGAGTCTCCTTAACGACCTCCTGTCTCTATAACTCCTCCCCCTCCTCCTACCTGTGCTCAGGTATCCGGGTGGTGAGTAACGCTGGAGGAGTGAACCCTCTCTCCTTAACGAGTCTCCTTAACGAGTCTCCTTAACGACTCCCTGTCTCTATAACTCCTCCTCCTCCTCCTCCTACCTGTGCTCAGGTATCCGGGTGGTGAGTAACGCTGGAGGAGAGAACCCTCTCTCCTTAACGAGTCTCCTTAACGAGTCTCCTTAACGAGTCTCCTTAACGACCTCCTGTCTCTATAACTCCTCCCCCTCCTCCTACCTGTGCTCAGGTATCCGGGTGATGAGTAACGCTGGAGGAGTGAACCCTCTCTCCTTAACGAGTCTCCTTAACGAGTCTCCTTAACGACCTCCTGTCTCTATAACTCCTCCCCCTCCTCCTACCTGTGCTCAGGTATCCGGGTGGTGAGTAACGCTGGAGGAGTGAACCCTCTCTCCTTAACGAGTCTCCTTAACGAGTCTCCTTAACGACCTCCTGTCTCTATAACTCCTCCCCCTCCTCCTACCTGTGCTCAGGTATCCGGGTGGTGAGTAACGCTGGAGGAGTGAACCCTCTCTCCTTAACGAGTCTCCTTAACGAGTCTCCTTAACGACCTCCTGTCTCTATAACTCCTCCCCCTCCTCCTACCTGTGCTCAGGTATCCGGGTGGTGAGTAACGCTGGAGGAGTGAACCCTCTCTCCTTAACGAGTCTCCTTAACGAGTCTCCTTAACGAGTCTCCTTAACGACCTCCTGTCTCTATAACTCCTCCCCCTCCTCCTACCTGTGCTCAGGTATCCGGGTGGTGAGTAACGCTGGAGGAGTGAACCCTCTCTCCTTAACGAGTCTCCTTAACGAGTCTCCTTAACGACCTCCTGTCTCTATAACTCCTCCCCCTCCTCCTACCTGTGCTCAGGTATCCGGGTGGTGAGTAACGCTGGAGGAGTGAACCCTCTAGTAACGCTGGAGGAGAGAACCCTCCCTCCTTAACGAGTCTCCTTAACGACCTCCTGTCTCTATAACTCCTCCCCCTCCTCCTACCTGTGCTCAGGTATCCGGGTGGTGAGTAATGCTGAGGCGTGAATCCTCTCTCCTTAACGAGTCTCCTTAACGAGCTCCTAAAGTCTCCTTAACGAGT
>NW_011341036.1:0-1699 GCF_000735185.1 Notothenia coriiceps
TACTTCAGTAAAAAGTACCCATAACTAGCAGCTGTTTTAAAGAGTACCTGACCTCCCTTTATATTAATAGAACAATAATGTCATTGTTAGCTAATGAATGTTTCCATGCTGAACAACGGCAACATGACAACGTTTTCATTGGTCCCTCTTCTTTAGAGAAGACCAGGAAATGATGGATACACGGATCGTGTTCAAATCAATAGGCACGCAATGACTCTAAATAATAATGATCACGCCACCAAACACACATTCAAACTAAAGGAACCAGCCTGTTTGGAAAATGTGAGAAGTAGAAAGTACAGGTGTTTGTGTTCAACATGTAAGAAGTAGAAAGTACAGGTATTTGAGTTCAACATGTAAGAAGTAGAAAGTACAGGTATTTGGGTTCAACATGTAAGAAGTAGAAAGTACAGGTATTTGGGTTCAACATGTAAGAAGTAGAAAGTTCAGGTATTTGTGTTCAACATGTAAGAAGTCAAAGTAAAAAGTCGTCAGAAAAATAAGTAGTGGAGTAAAGTACTGATAACAAAAACATGTACTTAGGTGCAGTAACAAAGTATTTGTACTCCACTAATTCCCACCTCTGCTTTTGATGACTAACTTTTAACATTAGCATGCTAAAATAAACCAAAGAAAATGGTGACCTTTGCGTACGACGTTTTAAAATCAGCATTTCTTTGATTAAAAATAACAATAATAAAACAGAAAATGTCTTTAATGCCGTTAATTGTTCGTAAATATCTTTTTGTTTTAAAATCTGATGTTTAAAAGATGCTTAGTTTTTGCAACAGTCTGTAAATATTAACAACTTTTACTGTTTTGTAGACTAAACACGGGTATCTGATCCTAAATTTAAAAAACAATACGAGGTAACAATCGAGTTGTTAACGTCTGTATGTCAATATTAAATATATCCTGCTGTGCAGTTTATCAGTTCATATTTTCATGATTAATTGTGAGGGGAATATTAATTATGAACCACTTTTTATTACAATCTTTCAAAATGTGATGAGATGTATTTACAACTATTGATAACTGACCACATTTGACCCAAAAAAGCGACCTAAAAAAGGACCACGACTTTCTCAAAGTTACCCAAAAGCCAACGTGAACCGTCAGAAAGATGGGGGAAGGGTTTCCTGGAAGACCTGACAAGCCCTTTGTTCGTAGGAAGGATGCAGATTCTATACATTTGACGTGGCTCTTAACAGATCTAAGAGTTTTTTCTGCTGGGTCGACAGTTTCCTGTTGTAAAAAGGCATCAGAGACGGTGGAGAATCTTTCATTTGACGCTATCTACGTCACGTCTTCCCTCCGAAAAAACTGCTCTGAGCTCTGGGAAGATAAGAGCTGTCTGGGAGAGAGATAACACGTCACTGCACTCAATCAACCAATCAACACTTCTGTTATTGTGAAACAGGCCGGTTCAATTCTGCCAAAAAGCACCAAAAAAAAGGGGGGCCTTGTTAACATTTTATTTGTAATACCGCAATTGCATTATTATTTCCACAATAGACAATATTCAAACGTTAATTCAAATAAAAATATGTAATTTAAAAATGTAAAACCATTTCTGTAAGCACTGTTTAAAAGGTGGGTAATTCACTTCAGAGACACTTGTGTTATATTCCATGGAATGCTCTTAACATCCTGATAGCAATGAATATATTAAATGCTTTGACAATAAATACATAAAAAA
>NW_011341037.1:0-2534 GCF_000735185.1 Notothenia coriiceps
AAGTTCAGAGAAGGCCTCAGGTTGTAAAAACAGTTAACGTTTGTTAGTTAACTACTCCTAAGGATGTCATGAGATGATGACTTTTCAACATGTAACAATATAGCTTTCAGAGAGAAAACCATGTGACGATCGTGTGGTAGGCTGCATGATAGGCTGTGTGTGTGTTTGTTGCAGTGGCTATATACTGTATGCTGTCTGATTGTTGCTACTGGTGGGGGGCATTTCCGCGATTGGCTGCTGTGGGAGCAGGTGATGTTGTACTCCAAGATTATTATTGTTGTTGCGCAACTGAATAATAATGAATGATCAACTATGTCTGTGTTTTATTTATCTCTCTCTGTGTTTACATTAAAGATGGGGTAGGTCATTTTGGAGAAACCAGCTCGAGTGCGCTAGAATTTGAAAATACACAACCGGAAAAAATCTGCCCCTTCCTTCAGACTTCCTCACAGAGCCCCTCCTCCAACACACGAACGCGCACATGACCAATGAGGGCACGAGATAAGTTTGTGCACAGATGGAAGGCTGACAGGCAGGTAGGCCATCCAGTTATTTGCCGCGGGCCGGCTCAGATGATTGGTCGTGCTTTTTACAGTACCACGGCTTCCACAGATGACATTTTTTAATGTATTTATTTTCAAAGCATTTAATATATTCATTGCTATCGGGATGTTATGAGCATTCCATGGAATATACGTCAGCGGCTTCATTTGATTTTCTTGGTGTAATTTTTCAGCCGCAGAACACAGCTGTTTATATATTGGAAAAAACCTTTGCACTTCACTAGCTTCTGATGATTCAGCAGCAAAAGGGAGGTGGAAAGGAGCTTAAAGGATATATAATGCGGCTCCAAATCAATTCATAACAAAGTGTTAGCTAGTGTCGTGGATCCAATACCTTAACACTTGAGAATATAACACAATGGAAACACAGACAGGTTCAGCATGTAGAGTTATAAGAGCTTCTAAGAGAGTACTAGTTTTTTGTGAAAGGCCTCCGGTCATGTCATGTGTCAATACAAAGAGAAATGTACTTGCCAGCTTTTTTGAATAGATATAGGTTTTCACTTTTTCCACTTCCTCTGGATTGTGGGAAATGGTATTTCGATCGAACTGAAAGATTTACATAAAGTTGACTTTGACAATAGAAGACGGCAATATTATATGTGGTTTTCCGTCGCCTGGTTGCACAAAGAAAAAGTTATGCAGCATCTCTTTCTGTTTGCTTCTGGCTCTGTCCGTGGTGCTGAAAGCCTCCATTTATATTCTCAGAACACTTATCCCTGGACTTGTTTTTCCATTTCAAATATCAGGCTCTGTCTCTAAAAAAAAAAAGCGAGGCTTCTTCTGAATGCAGCTGCTCTCAACACATGAGGTTCTGCTCTCAAAATTACACTTCAACTTTTAAATATGTAGAAGACGACCAGCGTTTTGTTTTTTTAGCACTGGCAATGTATGAAGGAGCACATGAATATTGATGCACACTGGCCCTGCATTATAGAGGAAGTTTCAAGTACATGCTGTTTAATTTCTTGCTAAATTATGGACGTCACTGTGTTTCGAAATAGCCCAGGTAGCAATTTGCAGCATTAATGACCTCTTGTTTAATTCAAGGGCTTGTGTAACATGAAGGAAATAAAGCCTTGTTGTCCTCTTTTTAGCATCACAACCCTTGACCTGCAGCAGTTTCCCAACAAAAGGCTTTTATAACTGGTTGTGTAGCGTACCTGCGGCTCCTGAGTCTCACTGTGCGGCGTCACAGTATCTAGGTCAATTGTTTTGACAAGTTAATCCTATCCGAACTGGTGTTGGATTACCAGCTAAAATAAACCAGATAATGGGTCACTGCCTGTTCAATGTTTAATCCACAGGATTAATCAAAGTTACCAAACAGATGTCATAATTAGGAACGGACTCATGTTGGAGGCAGTGATTCGCACCAGAGGTGGAGGAAGTGCTCAGGTCCTTTATGTAAGTAAAAGTACTAATACCATACAAGAAAAGTGAATGTCCTGCATTGAAAACGTGCAGAAATATTCTTAGATTATTCCATTTATTTATCAATTGTTTGGTTTGTAAAAGTAGTTAAAATATTAAGAAATTCAAATGCAATTACTCAGAGCTCAAAATGACAACTTAACAATGTTTAAAAAACAAAGAAATACATAAAATTGCTGAAAAAAAGTCAAAGGAAAATCATACAGATCTCCACTTTTCAGAACCAGAAAATGTAATTGTAGGATAAATGACTTTAAGACAAATATTTGATAGAGATACTCTAAAGATGTTTATCGTCCACTGTTGATTTGTATTTATTTACTGTTTATATGTATCTTATTTTATTTTAGATTAATGTGCAATGTCTCGTTAGCATGCTGCTGTGACATTACATTACTTTACATGTCACTTGTTGGACGCTTGTATCCAAAGCGACTTACATACACTCAGTACTGTGGACATTCCCCACAGAAGCAATTTGGGGTGAATTGTCTCAGGGACACAACGACATGCTGACTGCAGTTGGGGTTTGAACTT
>NW_011341038.1:0-6176 GCF_000735185.1 Notothenia coriiceps
CTCTACCCTGGACCGGATTATAACTCTACCTAGGACCAGGTGGAGGGATTATATCTCTACCTAGATTATAACTATACCTAGGACCAGGTGGAGGGATTATATCTCTACCTAGGACCAGGTGGAGGGATTATATCTCTACCTAGGACCAGGTGGAGGGATTATATCTCTACCCAGGACCAGGTGGAGGGATTATATCTCTACCTAGGACCAGGTGGAGGGATTATATCTCTACCTAGGACCAGGTGGAGGGATTATATCTCTACCTAGGACCAGGTGGAGGGATTATATCTCTACCTAGGACCAGGTGGAGGGATTATATCTCTATCCAGGACCAGGTGGAGGGATTATAACTCTACCTAGGACCAGGTGGAGGGATTATATCTCTACCTAGGACCAGGTGGAGGGATTATATCTCTACCCAGGACCAGGTGGAGGGATTATAACTCTATTTAGGACCAGGTGGAGGGATTATATCTCTACCTAGGACCAGGTGGAGGGATTATATCTCTACCTAGGACCAGGTGGAGGGATTATATCTCTACCTAGGACCAGGTGGAGGGATTATATCTCTACCTAGGACCAGGTGGAGGGATTATATCTCTACCTAGGACCAGGTGGAGGGATTATATCTCTACCTAGGACCAGGTGGAGGGATTATAACTCTACCTAGGACCAGGTGGAGGGATTATATCTCTACCTAGGACCAGGTGGAGGGATTATATCTCTTCGCTGGCCTGGGAGCTCCTTGAATCCTCCAGTCTGAGCTGGTTGATGTGGGCTGGGAGAGGGAAGTTTGGGGCTCTCTGCTGGATCTGCTATATAAGCGGGAGAAGATGGACGGATGTAAATATCCCCTCTGCGGGACTAATAAAGGTATTCTGATAAATTATAAATATTACATTTAATTACTCTTGATACTTAGATTAAAAGTGATTTGCATAACTATCACACAACATTAAGCTAGTGGTATAATTGTATTTTTTACATACATTAGAAAAGAAAATTGCACTTATCTCCCTCGTCTTGTAAAAAGTAAATAAGAATACTTTTTTTTTTTTAAATAGAGGCGGTAGTGGCTCAGTCTGTTGGGACTTGGTCTTGGAACCAAAGGGTTGCCGGTTCACGTCCCGATTGGACCAACAACAACAACAATTGGAGCGAGCTGGTAACTGGAGAGGCGCCAGCACACCTCCAAGGCCACTGCCGAGGTGCCCTTGAGCAAGGCACCTAACCTTGAAACTTCTTCTTCTTCTTTTTCAAGTTTCAGAATGTTTTGAGATGTGCAAGTAAATACAAATAAAATAGAAATAGTGCAAGTCTATATGCAAGTAAATGGAATGATATATTAGATAAATCATTTGTATAATGCATACATTTATTGATGTTCTTTAAAAAGTTCAGGTGTTTAATAATCTTATGGCCTGTGGAATAAAACTGTCTGTATAACTGTACACTACAAGCAGATCAAATGGCTTTCTACCAACCAGTGGGTTTTCTTGGCCCAACATAAGGGACGGTGTTCTGGTCCTGACCCTCCTCTGATAGGCTCTTCACAGCATGGTGGAGCAGATGGTTGTAGCCGATTGGATGCTGCGTGACGTCAGTCCAGCTGGCGAGTCCATCCAAAAGAAAGGCTTGGAAAATGGTGTCACTTTGAAGCGTACCTGTAAAAAAGAAGATTTTTCATTTCATTTGGGACACATTGTTTTGAATATGATGGCAACATCCTGAATGCCCTCTTCCAACATGAGAGTCACTTGATAACAAAGGTATCAACTGTAGCTGTGAACATGACAGGATGTGTGATTACCTAGAAGAGCATCAGGACTGTTTGAGGCATATGATAGCTATGTGATGAACATGATGATTCAGCCTCTATGGAGAGAGACATATGACAAGCATGATCATTTCTGACGTGGAGCTAATCTGAAGTAAACATTGAATACTGCTTTCTATTCCTCCATCTTGTGACTGTGGAACTCCCTCTCTTGGATATCAGCATGTGAAGGACACTGTTCAGGAACTAGTTGATGCTCTGTATGCCCTAAGACTAAAGACTATACCAAAGACCGTCACAAAGTCAAAGGAGAGAGACAAAGACGTCACTCGAGGTTTCCAGGAGTAGTCCGAAGTCCGCGAGCAGTCTCTAAAAGAACTTCTCACTCAAGTAGCTAGGCACCTCGACGTCCATTGGAGCCAGGAGGGCGACTGGGAGCTCCAGTGAAACTATCTATCTATATACAAAGCAATCCACCAAATTCAAATGCCCCAATCAACTAGAAACCGGAGGAGACGACCAAGGAGTTTGGTTCAGCAGAACGGAAGCCGCCACCTGTGGCACGGCCCGAGACTAGAAGTGCGCCCCACCAGTCAACCAAAGCCTTCAGCGCCGCCCCGGGGCGCCGAGGCCTGGTCATGGGTGAGGCGACCGTGCACAAGTCGCTCGGGCGCGGAAAGCCAGGTCCAAGTTGCCACACGCACGTCAAGCAAGTACCTTGCACCTGCACGCCCAGACGCATATCCTCTCCGCAGCTGCTCCGAACAAGACCGGGGATGTGGCCGTGCGGCTGCCGGTGTCCTTCGCCCCTGTAGCAGGCAGTCCACCTCCTGGTAGAGGCATGTTTTCCACTCCGCTGTAGAGCGCATTCGCACTAGAGACATGTCAGACATTTCCTACTCCGAGACATGTCCACTCGGACATCGTCCACTCGAGAAATGAAACTCCGAGACACGTCCACCTCGAGACATTGTCCCACTCGACACATTCCCAGCCGAGACAGTCCACTCGCGAGACAGTCCACTCCGGGAGACATGTCCAACCCGAGAAATTCTACTCCGAGACATGTCCACTCGAGAAGCCGACTCCGAGACATGCACCCCGAGACGAGTCCACCCGAGACATCCATTCGAGGTAAAAAAGAGTCCATCGAGCACAATGTCCAACCCGTCCGAACAGTCCCACCCCGGAGCACATCACTCCGAGAATGTCGCGCCGAGACATGTCCACCTACATCAGTCCACTCCGAGACATGTCGCACTCGGACATGTCCACTCCGCCAGACAGGGGTCCACATCCGAGACAGGCCCACCGAGACACGTCCACCCGGCGAGACCATGCGTCCACTCGAGAATGTCCACTCCGAGCACGATGTCCACTCCGAGACATGTCCACCGACCACATTCCAACTCCGGACGAAATGAATTTGCCTAGATGAGACACCAGAGGTCGACCTGAATGTGTATGCCTGCCCTCGAGAGAGCCGCGGGCCGCCGGCTTTCCAAAGACAGCTTAATTCAAACGCCACGGCTCTACCCGCCCGGAGGAGAACGCCCAGCCTCCCAGCTCTTGGACACTCCTCCGAGTCCCGGGTCCCACCCAAGTCGAATGATCGTAGCCCAACAAGGCGGGCGCCGCGCCTAGCCGACCCAATGCTGGTGTGTGTGGGTTGTGTGTGGGTGTTGTGGTTGTGTGTGTGATTGGTACGATCGTATAGTCCGAAGGACGAAATTAACCTTACAGACTTTACTCACAGGTCGTCGCAAGTACAATGGGCCGGGACTGTGCAGGTGTTACCCGAGTTGGACGTCCACGCGGCCTGTCCACTCAAACGCGTCCCAAAAACAGGTACACGCACACCTCGTCCACAAGACATGTACCAACTGCTACAACCGCGTCCACAGACCTCCGACTTCCTTTTCACACACACACACACACACACACACACCACACAATCACACACACACACACAAAACACACAACAACACACCACAAACACACACCACACACACCTACAACACACACCGTCACACACAACCACACACACACACACACACACACACACACACACACACAACACACGACACACACACAGCACGACGGACCCTCAACGTCCTCGTCGCTCACAGGACTCGCGCGCGAAAATTTGGGGCAGACCTCGCCGCCGGACGCAGACGATCGACCTCCTCCAGTCGTCCACGTGGTCGTCCCTCCCGGCCCACCTCCTCTCCCGCCCGGCGCCCCCTTGCGGCGGACGTCCATGTGTCCAAAATGCCCATTGACATTGTCATTTAACAACGTCCAAGATATACAATGTCCATGCATTACGACATGTCCAATAGTAAAGTCCCTTCGACACCGAGTCACCTAAACCGCGACTTAAATCAGCGGCACAGCAACCACAGGGACCGAGAAGTGGGATTACATCAGCGAAACCTATTCCAGATTTTCAACTGACAGTACATTATAGGAGAAAACCGGTTCCACCACCCCCACAGCGACGAGAGCCCCGGCTGCGTCGGGGGACCTCCACAAAATTAGCACCCTCCGCAGGTCCACCCCTGGACCAGGGCCGACTCTTGAGCGAACTGGGACTGCCAACCTTGACGGTCTCTCGACGGGAGCACGACCCGGGTGCGCAGGTCTCTGGGGACCGAGCGCACCTCCTTTGTAGGAAAAGATGTATATTGACTTGGTAAACTGTATACATAGGGTTTAAGAAAGTAGAAAAAAATTATATAAAAACCCTACAAAAGTAATCTTTTTCTTCTTTTTCTTAAGTCAATAAAGATGTAAGTATTCATAAAAGGTGTATACAGTAGAAATTAAAAACGGTATAAAGAAAATATAAATAGGTATAAATAAATAATCAAACTGTAAGAAACTAAAAAAAAACTAAAATAACCTATAAAAAAATACGAAAGTATTGGGACTCACTGAACACAGGGTCGCCGACCTCGAACGACCCCAGCTTGTTGGGGACGCCTCTGGGCATAGGTCGGCAACCGAGCTAGCACCCGCCAAGAACCAAGGCCACGACGACCGCGAGCAGAAAGTAGAGCACGGGACGAGATGACCTCGAGACGCCGACTGCCTCCGGAGCTCAAGGTCAGGCCTCGTTAGGTGAGGCGTCCCGTTCTTGCCACTCCCCACACGGACTAGATTTCTCTTCTTCGGGAGTCCGAATATTTGGGTATTGGCGTGTTTAAAAGACGAGCGCGTAGTCCGAGATTGGTCAAAGGAGGGTGCCGGTCTGGAGACGCTCGTTGGGGTCATTGGTGAGTAGCAAAACATGAAAAATGTTAGCCTGTGGAGGATAAGGAGGGAGTGATGAGGATAGTGGCGGGTATTGTGACGTGCTGGCTCACCTTGCTTCTGTGCGTCCCTTCCGCCGAACCTAAACTATTTCTCAAGAAATACAATTAATATGGAATAGAATGTGATTACTTTCTTCATCGTATCTTAATTCACAAACGACACACATTAACCACAATGTTTATAGAAATACTTGTCACCTGTTCCCTTTGATAAATATAAGATTCTATAACAGATTACATGTAATAAAGTAAATTAAAACAAGAACATTCGCTAATAAAGATAAGGTACATATTACGAAGCAACTAATAAACACCTAACAAATGATATACACTGACAAAACCTCCTCAGTTTGGTTCCAGTCCTTCAAAGTAACCGGAAGAGCAACTCTACATCATAGCACGGTACACGTAGTTTGGAAAACCCTAAAACCCCAAGGAAGTGATTGACGACAGGGGGGTCCAAGCCCCGGGGTGATGGACGGACGAGGGGGGCGAAGCCGGTGTTGATGTAACGACAGGGGGTCGAAGCCGGGGATGGACGACAAGGGGGGCGAAATCTTGAGGACGACAGGGGTGCGAGTCCGGGTGATGGACGCGAAGGGGGTCGAAGTCCGTGCGGGAGCGACGACGAGGGGGGTCAAGCCGGAGTGATGGACGACAGGGGTCTCCCGTAAGTCCGGTGGGGTGATGCGACAGGGGGTCAAGCCGGGGTCGCACTTTTCCGAACACGAAACGCTTCGACGTGACCCAGTCGGTTATACTCATCCTACTGCTTAGCTATCCTACTATGTCCAGCGCGCCTGTTTTTTTCATGAGAGTGGGTTTTGTTTGTCGGTTCTCGTTTCGGGTTTTCTCCGGTATGCGAGGGAGACTGCCCCGTGGAGTGAGATGTTGGTGAGTTAGATTTCCAGCAGGCTGTTCACACGGCGTGTCAGGTCAGTCGCGCCCAGGTCCTAGACCATGGAAACGCCTAAGACGCGTCTTGCTCAATATCAACACAACTTAGAAACGGACCCGCGGCCGTAACTCCGAAATTGGAGGTCCTAGGTAACATAGATCTACTATAGGCACTTCCTTACCCT
>NW_011341038.1:6213-10293 GCF_000735185.1 Notothenia coriiceps
TGTACTACTTTGTTCTACTCCACTACAATTCAGAGGTTAACCTGGTATTTTTACTCCACTACATTTATTTTTGTTACTTTGCAGATTCTGATTAATTATGTGAAATATAAACAACCCTTAAATCAGACTTTAGTTACACCAGAGTAAAATTCAGCCTTATTAGTTTGTCTGTTTTGCACATCCTCCTGTTAATATCTTTGGACGTCCTGCACTAAATTGTTTTATTGTAGAGATCACTACAGTATCTTCTTGATATTTTATATTCTATATATCATTGACCCCTATTTTGTATGCAGGCTACTCTTAATATTTAAATGTTTTCAGCAAATATAACTGTATAACAAAATATATAGAATCTGATAGTTTGACGTTATTATGAGAGTGCTCTCATACTTGTTTGATTCTGAAATTGTATATATTTATATAAATATATATGTGTGTGTTTATATATATCCCGACTGTAGCCTGTTATTGTCTCATTATACCGCACTGTGAATGAATTAAAAGTAAATATACAAGTCATCATGAACACAGTTCCGTCCATCAGACAGAGGGCTGCTGTGCCTGCTGTCATCATTAATGGACGTCTCTTTAAAATGACTGTTCAGAGGAGAGGATTTCTCATTTCTCCAACCGCCTTCTGCTTCCCCTCCTCTCTCTTCGGCTCCCCTCCTTGACTCCTCCGATCGCATCTCCTGTGGGCGGGACTAAGACACGAGGATAGGAGTCGAGGAGGGGAATTAGAGTAATGAGAAAGGACCATCATTTATCTAATGCACCAGCACTTACTAGGGTCTTGCTTGTTTGAAGCCAATATGTCAGCTGTTCTTTTTGTCCTTAGTTTTAATCTTTATGATCTGTTGCACTTATTGTACGTCGCTTTGGATAAAAGCATCAGCTAATTGCTATGTAATGTAAAAAGAGGGTTGGGATGCACCCTGTTTTAGCATTGGAACGCGGCCCTACTGTCAAACGGATCAAATCGAAAACAGATCCCGCCCATCTCCACCAGCGCGCTCACCCATTGGTCGAGCGTGCTGTCAATCACAGCTCAGATCCCAGTCATGTGACAGATGTTTTTGTTGTGGAATAGAGTAATGTCAATCAAAGGTTAATTTTATCCATACTGTCAGTGCACTATTCAATGTTATTGACCGAAAATTAGTGCCTTTAACGTTTTAAATTGTAATTGATTAATACAAAATATAATAAAAAAACGGGCCAACTGTTAAGTGTTAAACGGTCCAACCCAAAACAGATCCCGCCCAAACCCACCAGCGCGCTCGCTCATTGGTCGAGCGTGCTATCAATCAAAGCCGTGACTCAGATCACAGTCATGTGACAGATGTTTTTGTTCGCTTCCTGCCTTCAGTGTTATCGCCTCATCACGTGGATGTCAAAACCCCTGACTGGCTTTTTAAGGTTGAAATAAGGTTAGTTTATCTCTACCTTGGGATTCCCCCCCCCCCAGGACTGCTGTTGAGGACGGGATGTCGGACGGGGAACGGTCGCCTCTTCTGTCTGATCAACACGACGGGGACAACGGCTTCTCTACCGGTCAGATTGGACATGGATATCAGAGAAAAACACAGAGTATGTGTCCGCCGAAACCATTCAGACATATTTAAAGTTGTTATAACATCAACATTCAAGGATTGTATTGTTTAATTCAAGCTGGACAATGTCGACAACTTGAAAACAAACT
Organism: Notothenia coriiceps; assembly: GCF_000735185.1. NCBI lineage: Eukaryota > Metazoa > Chordata > Actinopteri > Perciformes > Nototheniidae > Notothenia > Notothenia coriiceps. The sequence continues at coordinate 7,919 of NW_011341038.1, forward strand.
TGTAAACAAACGTTAGCTAGTGTCAGTTGTGGCTTGCAAGCTAGCTAGCTATTAGCAGTAAATCATTACATGAACATTGCATTGCATTCAACTGCATTTTGTTTTTTGATAATGAACGTGCAGTCACACATAAAGAGGTTCAACTCAAAGGGAACTCACTTTAGGTTTTGTTATGAAAGTCTGGCAACATTTTAAGGCTGTGAACTGAAGCTATTCAGACATATTTAAAGTGTTTATAGAAGGAACATACGAGGACTTTATTTTTGTATTCAAGCTGCTGAATGTCGACCACTTGAACACCAATGTTAGATTTTGCTAGCTGACGTTAGCAATGTAGCTAAAGTTAGCACTAAGTCATGCATTTACAGTCACAGATAAAGAGGTTTCACTCATGGAAATTCACTTTACGATTTGTTTTTAAGGTCTGGAAACCTTTTAAGGCTGCCACAATGTAATGACATGATTCCAAATAGCCGATACAACAGTTGCATAGGTGGAAGTATTCATGTCCTTTTACTTAAGTGAAAGTACCTTAAGTAAAGGAGGAGCACACTGAAAATACTCCACTATAAGTAACAATTCTGCATACTAAAGGTTGCTTTAATACAACATTATTAGTATCACTTCATGTACTAATATTTATATTAAAAATAACATGCAACGTTCTTGTACATATGTTTTCATTAGAGACTCTTTTCCTGAAAATAGTGAATGTAGTCTTCCAATATGAGAGTAACATGCTAACAAAGGTATCCCAACTGTAGCTGTGAACATGACAGGATGTGTGATTACCTAGCAGAGCATCAGGACTGTTTGAGGCATATGATAGCTATGTGATTAACATGATGATTCAGCCTCTATGGAGAGAGACATATGACAAGCATGCTAATTTCTGACGTGGAGCTAATCTGAAGTAAACATTGAATACTGCTTTCTATTCCTCCATCTTGTGACTGTGTAACTCCCTCTCTTGGATATCAGCATGTGAAGGACACTGTTCAGGAACTAGTTGATGCTCTGTATGTGATGACTACTTCCATTCTGGAGAGGATCACAGATACATGGATCCTGAGATTGAAGCTCAAGCCGGTGATGAGTGATATTTTGCTAACATGGTGTTTCAGCTGAAGGAGCGTTGATGAAGCTGACTCAGGGACTAAAGGATGAATCCATGGCGTACATCTATCACTGCCAGAACCACTACTTCTGTCCCGTGGGCTTCGAGGCCACGCCGCTCAGAGCTGCCAAGGCGTACAGGTAACATCACTGCAGGTTAACTTTTTATTTTATTAGGGAGTCATCTGATGATTCATTTATAAATAATAATCAAATAATATATACAAGCATTCATATTTTTTTTTTGTATCTGTGTAAAGCGTCATTGAGCACTTTTAAAAGCACTTAAATAAAAGGTATTATTATTATTGTTATTATTATTATTTATGTTTATATTATTCAAATTTCTGTGGATATTTTTCTCTACATTTTTGCCTTTTTTCAAAATTTGTGTTGATAATTTGTAAAGGATTTCTTTTTTAGTATTGGTGCATAGATAAACATATTAATAATAAAAGCAAATAACAGTTAATTTATAATAATAAGACAAAAATAACAAAAGAAAATGAAAATGTGTACAAACTTAAAAATACTAATTAACATTTTGTTTGAGCCCTTAAGAGTTTACCGTAGTAACTGACCAGTGTCGTGTGTTTTCTCCTAACACCAGCTTTGGTTAAATGCAGAGACTAATATTTTTACTTTATTCCTCCATTTCCATTTCTATTTGTTGTTAACAAAGGGGTCCTCTCCCCATGAATGAGATGGAGCACTGGATCCTGATTGGTGAACCCAGCAGGAAACACCCGGCGATCCACTGTAAAAAGTAAGACCCTCCCCTTTTTTCAGGTAGAAGAAGTACTCAGATCTTGTACTTGAGTAAAAGTAGAAGTACTCAGATCTTGTACTTGAGTAAAAGTAGAAGTACTCAGATCTTGTACTTGAGTAAAAGTAGAAGTACTCAGATCTTGTTCTTGAGTAAAAGTAGAAGTACACTCAGATCTTGTACTTGAGTAAAAGTAGAAGTACTCAGATCTTGTACTTGAGTAAAAGTAGAAGTACTCAGATCTTGTACTTGAGTAAAAGTAGAAGTACTCAGATTGTAGGAATACTCTGTTTCAGTAAAAGTCCTGCATTCAAAATTTTCCTCAAGTAAAAGTAGAAAAGTATTCTCATCAAAATCTAGTGAAAGTAGCGACAGTAAAAGTAGTCATTGTGCAGATTGGTCCATTTCAGAATAATAGATATGATATGTTTTATAATGATTGATCATGAAAGTGTTCTCAAAGCTGGTAAAGGTGCAGCTAGTTTGAATGACT
>NW_011341039.1:0-2878 GCF_000735185.1 Notothenia coriiceps
ATTAAACTCAGGTTGCTGCTCTGTGATGCTAGTTCAGATACTTGGCATCTCATCTTGGGTGCAAGCTCATCAATGTTTGGGCTCAGGCTCTGAGCTGAGGAGACCCTCAGGATGGAGTGAAGGTGTGCGTGCAATATACCGGCGGGCCAGATCTAATAGTAATTAGAAATTATCCTGCGGGCCGAAATTAAACCCACCAAGGGCCTGATTTGGCCCCCGGGCCTTGAGTTTGACACATGTGACTTAAAGCTTTTGATTTGCGAGTATTTGCTGGTTTTCCCCTCTGATGATTGTAAAATGAACAAAGTTATTTGTGATGAACATTTCCTCTATTTTTCCAGGTGGTTAATTGTAGGGATGGGTATTGTTAGGATTGTATTGATATTGATACTCCTCATCTCCTTGGTCCTTTATCGATACCTTTCTTTCATTACTAAATACATGGTTTTTAAATATCTTATAAAAAAATAAATACAAATTCATCAAAAGACTGGAATATGTTTCTCACGTTTTGCGATATTTTAAATAAAAACAAGTACTTATTGTTCGTAGAGCGTAACCAGTAATGTTTAAAACTACAGGGTCATTTCATAAACTCAATAATGAATGCAACCATATTAAAAACATCCATACAATCTAAATTATTAATCTGCTCACTTCAGAGTTTAGACTTTGTAAATGTTTGTGTTTGAATGTGTGATGTGCCATTAATCTGCTAAATATTAAGCGTGCAGATCTTGAATTAATGAATAAGAGTTAGCTAAATATTGTGTTTCTTCCTGTTGTTCCAGATGTTGGGTTCTGTCCTGTGAAGCTGGGCATGATGTCCAACCGGCTGCAGAGCGGCATGAACTCCCTGCAGGGCTTCAGGGAGGACAAGAGGAACCGGATCACTCCAGGTCATTCATTACTCCTGCTGTTCCTGCACATCTCTAATATCAGATAGATAGATACTTTACTAGTGCCAAGTGGGGAATTATTTTTGACACAGCAGCATTTTGACAGTAAATCTTCAGGACTTACAAAATTACTTAAAGATTAAAAGTTTCAAAACAATATATACAGATCTTCAGTAAAAAAAACACCTATATTCAGATACTTAATATCAGACCCCTCTCTGACCCATATTAATCTGCTTATATCAAACTCTCTCCACAGTGTCCTACGTCAACTACGGGCCGTACACCTCCTACGCTCCGACCTACGACTCCAGCTTCTCCAACATCAGCAAAGACGACTCGGACCTGATCTGCTCGCTGTTCGGAGAGGAGGCCGGCCCTCAGGGTCCAGACAGGTGCGTTCAGCAAGACCCCGAAACAATCTGAAGATCTGTCGCACTCACAATAGGCGCTTTCACAACGGAGTACTTTTCCCTTTCAGTTCCGATAGTTCCTGGAATTTTGCGTTCACACCAAAAAGAGAACTTAGTTCATGAGAACTTTTACCCCCATGTTTTGTCCCTGCTAGAGAGGTGGGACTATCCTGGGGAGAAAAAAGTTCCAATTTCTGATTGGCTGGGCGAATTGCAAACCACGCCCCGTAAAACTCAGAAAAGTTTTGTGAAGACGCCATTGTATTTGCTGGCATTAGCATTATTAGCATTAGCATTAGCCCAGTGCACCAGCGCAGAGAGACTAACTTAGGGCAACACAAAAGAAAACATGGGAGCGGTGGAGATGAGGAGGTGTCGGCGTTCTGGCGATTTACTCGAAAGGCTGCTGGGTGTCCCAGCAGCTTCTACTGAAGCCAGTCCCTAACTCCGGGGACTTCCGGCCGGGGACTTCGGGCGGCAGTATACGCCGTGAAGTGGTTTGCGGCCTGCCACTAAACCCAAAGCAGAAGAAGAAGAAGTGACGTCAGCGGCTTCATTTGCGTAATCCACCCCCAGGAACTTATTTCCGGTGTGAACGCGATCTGCTCTTTAGTTCCATGGGGGAACTAAGTGCTGGGAACTAAGTACGGCAAAGTACTTGGTGTGAAAGCGGCTACTGAACGTCACCAGACACATTCCAGGATTATTACCCTCCAGATGTTAGTGTTCAACAATCCATTATTTTTCTTCTTTTTAAAAAGCCATTATTATTGTTATGTATTGGACTGTTTTTCTTACAGTGTGCAGGAGGTTCAGTTTTTGCGAGTGTCAGCCGTGTCAACATCGACTTCTCATTATTGTTGGCCAACAAAGTGATTCTCATTTTCTTTTCCACCTACTTTTGCTGAAAACAATGGCATTAAATGTTATCTCTGTGTGTTTTTAGCAGTTTGAAAGACTTCCTGGCCAAATCAGACGAGTACGTTTACAAAATGGCTGACAATGTTCTGGATGCGCTGACCAACGGAGAGCATTCAAAATCCCTGAAGGAGAATCAAGTAAGCTCATGCTCTGACATCTCAACTGATCCAAATTAAGGCTAAATATTTGTATAAATTATTTCTATTCATCTTCCAATTATTTGCTAGATCAATCGATGCATCGTTGGTGAATTAAATGTCAGATAATATTTTTAAAATGTCCTTCCCAGTTTCCCAAAGTCCATGCTTATATCGTTTGAAAGGCTTTACCCGAAGATATTTAATTTAATATGATGTAATCTTCCTCATTGATGGCCTGAAAACAGCATTTTCTGACACTATTGCATGAATAATGTGTTTTCATGCCATTTGTCATTTTGGTTTAGAAAAATGAATTGTATAATATTTAGTATTATATTTTGCTTCACACTAAAAATATTTTATATTTAATTTTTCACTATTTATAATTTTATAATTTTTTTTTACATTTTGAAAAAAACATTTTGAACATATTGATGCAAATTTGTCCTCTATTCTGAGACCCTCACAGTATTCTAGTCCCTTTTCAAAACTCATCTCTTCTCCT
>NW_011341040.1:0-1473 GCF_000735185.1 Notothenia coriiceps
TTTAATGTAGGAGTCAAGTGATAACTCATCTCTACACACTTACCTCAATTCTAGGTAATTCAAGTAAATTGAGGTACTTTTTTACAAACATTGCACTGAAGAAAAAACACTTTTTATTGAGATATCATGGTTTCAACACATTTTAAACCATATCTGCTTTAAAAAAAATAACAATGTGACGGTTTAAAGGAGTTCCTCTCTGCAAACACTTGTGCAGCTTATCGGCATAATTCAGCTCTCTGAGTTTATGTGGTTGCATATTGTCACCGTCTCTTTTCAACGTAGGCTTTGGCGTGATTTTTGGATGTCAGTTTTGATATCTTGACGAGATCCTCCTGTTTTTATCACCTGTCAAAACCAACGGAAAACATCCACCTTCTCCCAATTACTTTTCTTTATTTCATCAGTTTCATCTCTCCGTCTTCATCAGCCCTTTATTCATTTTGTTTAACTTTAATCATACTTCTGAAATGAGGTGTTTGTGCAGCTGGAGGAGGATGAGGAGGATGAGGAAGAATCTGGATGTGTTCATTTCCCTTCCCCACACCAAATCCCCGAATCATTTAGCTGCACTTATTTTTTTTAAACTGAGACGAATGAGGAGGGGCAGCAGAGGTGGAGTCGCTCGTTTACGCATCTTAATGTGCTCGTCTAAATGTAAATGAGGATGAGAGGGGGGGGGGTCTGTCTGTCCGCTGCTAGGGAAATATTTAGAAAGAGGCACAAATATGTTCATTAACAGAGTTCAGTTGAGTTCATTGAGCTTCACAGCGTTCACCAGGAGCAGCTGCAGTCAGCATACCTGCTTTTATTTTAATTTGGTCCGTCAGATTTGGAAGAAATTTGGTTGTTTTATGGCAAAAAATACGAGTTAACTTTAATTTTTTTAATGGCACATTTTGGCTCTTGCTCATCACATTTTTTATACATTAATGTTTTTATATTTTTGTATTTAAATGTCTTTTTTTAATTGTCTTTAATGCAACTCTGCGTTTGTTCTTTTTTATTATGTTTTTCTAGTTTATTTTAGTGTAATTAATTGCAATATTTTAATCCATAAATATATGTATGTCTTTTTATTTCATATGTAAAGCCTTGCTGTGATAAATCCCAAATTCTGATTAATAAAGTGTATCTAATATAATCCTAAATCCTACACGAAAGTAAACACATTTCTGGTACTTATTCTGAAATGCTGTAAATAAATATGTACATATATATATATATATATAAATACAGAGAATGTATTAGAAGTATTATTTCTGTCGTTGCTCCACAGAAACTGCCTTTAAATTCCCTTTCATTTGAGTCTCAGCTGTCAGTGGGTCAAACCGGGATCTGGTTTGTTGATCCCACCACTGCAGAAACAACCACCCATGGTCTCAGTGTGTGTGTGTGTGTGTGTGTGTGTGTGTGTGTGTGTGTGTGTGTGTGTGTGTGTGTGTGTGTGTGTGTACGTCTGTATTTGAGAGT
>NW_011341040.1:1513-2977 GCF_000735185.1 Notothenia coriiceps
TGTGTTTGGTCCTGTTTAACTGCTATTACATTAACACAAAACCATTAATCATCACCAAATGTAATTTAACACCCTTTCAAACTGTACATATTGTATCAGACTACTGGTACACATGAAAAACTGCAGTAAATATACAAAGAACAGACACTGAACATGTTTTGCGTGATCCATGTGGGGGGATGGGCACATACGAGCGGGAAACGTGTCAAAGTGTGTGTGTGTGTGTGTGTGTGTGTGTGTGTGTGTGTGTGTGTGTGTGTGTGTGTTGTTGGTATAACTAAATCCAGTCTGTGGATGACGTCCAGCTTTAGCTGTTAGCAGAATTACGGTGACAAGAGGTGAAATGGAGTTGTTTAAAATGTGTTCCACTTTTGGACATTTTCTCCAAACATGTTCCAGATGAGTTTATTTGAGCAGCTTAGAGATGGAGAAATACAGATCTAGACAGAGACGAGACAGTGTGCTATTTATCGTATTAGAAAATAGTTAGTTTGCAACAATAAGGAAATAATACTTGTATAATAATTGTTTTGATTTCCCATAATTAACTTATTCCGTTGCTAAGCCGTTTTAAAAATACACATCGTTTATTTTCCTACATTATTCAATATAGGGATTGAAGTGGGACTTTCCAAATTGTGTCAACAAGAACTTGAACTAAATAAAAAATAATGTTTTTTTACGCCCTAAAGTGTCCCAGCATCAATATTTAGACATTTAGCTGCTTTTATTAGCTGGAAACACAAAATAACTAACCCTGCAACTTTCCCTTTCTAAAATAATATGATTTGATCTCATTCAGCACCAGCTCGCCCCGCTGGACAACTTTCAAACCCAACACTAAGTCAAGCTGCTGTTTCACACCCAGTTCCTGCGGTCACATTTCAAGGCCCTCGGTTTCCATCCTTCTGCTGCCACACGGCTTCAATCTGCTCTGAGAACTCACAGGGTTTCCTTTCATAGCTGCCGCATGTACAGTAGGATGAGATGTAGAGGTGTGGGTAATATATACTTTATTCTCAGTGTGATTTCTGTTTATGGACACATTACATTTTGAAAGAAGAAGGATGGAGGCCACCACCACTCATTATGTTGTGAAAATACAACTCTTTTAAACCCAAGTTCACTTGTTTTTACACGAGAAAGCTCTCAAGTCTGTGGAAGGTCAGTGTGACGCCTAGTTATTCATCACATGCAGACTCAGAAGTGACGGAAAAAGTGTCCTTCAGTTGAGTTTGTTCTACCATCTGCACACTTTCCTCCCCTCTCAGCTGACGCACCTCACTCGGAGTCTTTCTTCTTCCCCGATGATCTGTAATATTCAGCCATGTTTGATTTGGGCAGAGACCCTGAGGTGTGAACAGCGAGGCGTCAAGGTTAAAGGAGTTTCTGTGTTCTCACATTCACAGTGTGTAGGAGTCCATTAGCGGCTTTATAAAGAGCTGAAACAGCAGGGGGGTGGGG
>NW_011341040.1:2993-5309 GCF_000735185.1 Notothenia coriiceps
AGAAGGAAGGGACGTACAAATGGAGATGATCAAAAACAGAAGGGAAAAGTGTTTCTTGTATGAAAGTGGCCGTATTTGTTCTCTCAGTGGGCTGAGACTACCATGAGTCATGTGGCGACCATTGGATATAGAGTGCACAAAATGACAATTATTACCTCTACTGTGTGGACACATCTTTTTCAAGTAGATAAGCAATCTGTCCAATCCAGATGATCCAGAGTCCCCTAAAACTTCAAAATCGACTCAAAACTCCTCACCTGGAGCACAAATAAGGCCACTTCCGGGTTAAAACTGCCATTTTGGATCCTGAAAATGTCAGAAATGGACTCAGCAACCTCATTAACCCCCGAAACCACTACACTGTTTAGCTATTGTCCGAATAGGATATAGGGCTGCTCGATTATGGCAAAAATTATAATCTCGATTCTTTTGGTCAATAATTGATATCACGATTATTATCCATTTATTTTGAAAACATCCATTTATTGAAACAATGGAACAGTATGTTTTGAACAGTTGATTACCCTGAACTCGAAAAAAAAAATCAATAATCGTTTTATTTCGATTACGTTGTTTTCATAATCGTTGCAAGCCAAAATCATAATTGCGATTTCAAATATGATTAACTGAGCAGCCCTGATAGGATATAATAATAATGCTAATTTTGCAGATTGCCCAACAAGTTAGCATTCTGCAGTTTCTATATACTGTGGACTCGTACTATTTAAACATTTTAGGATTCACAACAGGACTCTATGAGCTGGCAACCAGACATATGTGGGGAAGGTGAGAAGGAAGGGAACTGCAAATGGAGATGATCAAGAACAGAAGAAGGGAATACGGAGATCTTGTGCTGAGTGTTTTCAGTATGAAGCACAGAGAGAGGCAGAGACTGAGCGGTAGTTTCTGAGGCCTGCTCTGCTCTCAGATTGAAACCACATTGTTTTAGCAGCACACGCTGGCATTTCCTCTCGGGGGCTGCGGGGTGGAGGGCTCCTCTCTGCAGCCGACTCTCTCTCTGCAGCATGGACGCAGCTTGGAAACACAGGGACAAGTCTTCACTATAGTCTTTAGGGCCTGGAGGGTTGAAGGGTGCACTGGCCGTCTTTCTCAGGCTCTGTCTTTCAATTTACCGGTAAATTAAATGCAAGTTCATTTTTTGCATCTTCAGGCTTGAAATGAGCGCCGAAAAGCCAACGAGTTTGTTGGGTGGCTTTAGTTTGGTCAATGCTGCAAAAACACTTCGTCTTGAGTCTTCTTGTCTGTTGTACTATAGTGTATTATTGCACAATTTCAGTTTGTATATTGTATTGAAGAAGGAATACTTTAGAAGTCCACTAGTGGAAATTCAGTGTTTTTTGGACATAAGCTAAGATAAGACAAAGTTTTATTGAAAACAAAAAGTCTAAATGAAATGGATGAATGAATACAGATAACTCTGTGTCTCTATTTCAGCTGCATAGATGAATCGTTGAACAATCACTTTGTATAATAAGAGTTATAACAAGTAAGCACTGACTTGGGGATTTGCTAATGAAATATGTCTAGACATCTTGGTTAAAAGTGGAACAAATGTCAGAGAGAAAGTAAATGTTCTGCCGTTTGAAATACTAATATTTTAACTCAAGGTCCACTTCAAGCTTTTGTCTCCCAAACCATTCAAATATTCCTTGAATTGTACCTAAAACTTGACATTAACTATGACCTCGGTGCTAGATGCAACTACTTCCCACTTCTAAATGAAAGAAAATAAGTAAAAAACATGACGCACAAAGTCACAGTTCACACTATTACCCAGAATGCCATTTGGCAGTGTGCAGCATGGCGTTGCCTCTGTGATTTCTGGCCCGAGATACTGTTTATGCAAAAGAGCAGCAAAGAGGTCAAGGTCCACTTCAAGCTTTTTTTTATCCCAAAAGCTTTCAAAATATCACCTAAAACTTGACTGTGACGTTGAGATGCAACTACTTCCCACTTGAACTGCAAAAACATGTCTCTTCTGATGACTGAGTTCACACAGTTCACATTATTACCCAGAATGCCATTTGGCAGTGTGCAGCATGGCGTTGCCTCTGTGATTTCTGGCCTGAGATACTTTTTATGCAAAAGAGCAGGACGGGAATACCGGTATCTGGGATCTGGGTGTGAAATGCTAATACCGTGTGATGGTTTTACACAGCCTCTGGATTATGTACTCATCTGGGTAAATAAGTGTGTGTTAGTATGTGTTAGTGTGTGTTGTACAGTAAGTAATCTGTTGGAATTACATGCACTCTAGTCAATCCACAGCAGAGTATTTACAGTAAAACCAAAACA
>NW_011341041.1:0-666 GCF_000735185.1 Notothenia coriiceps
GATTGGTTTAAATTGTGTACAATGCTTTTGTGTTTTCCCCCTTCGATTCGGGGAAACAAATAGTTTTTTCGGAGTTTAGGATGGCCGAAGACACTACACTACCCATAATCCTCAGCTATCGTTTGGGACTACAGTCCCTTTTCTTGACAAACCCCCGTGATTAATCTTCAAGCTCTGAGATTGGATGTTGGAGTGGCAGTGTGCCAAGGTTACGCCGAGCGTCAAACAGCTCTATGAAATGGAATGAAACCACGGCAGACTATCCAAAACTGGATTTGAACGGGTCCAGTCCCGCCCCCGCAGATTCTGATTAATGATGTGAAATATAAACAACCCTTAAATCAGACTTTAGTTACACCTGAGTAAAATTCAGGGAAGGTGATTGTCAAGTGCCAACAATCAGGCGAGATATTTGATAGTTGGTGTTTGAAAAGACTAGACGTTTATCTGCAGATCCCTATAAAGCACATGTGTCAAACTCAAGGCCCGGGGGCCAAATCAGGCCCTTGGTGGATTTAATTTCGGCCCGCAGGGTAATTTCTAATTACTATTAGATCTGGCCCGCCGGTATATTACACGCACACATTCACTCAATCCTGAGGATTTCCTCAGCTCAGAGCCTGACCCCAAACATTGATGAACTTGCACCCAAGATGAGATGCCAAG
>NW_011341042.1:0-4557 GCF_000735185.1 Notothenia coriiceps
ACGGCTTGTATCTGCTACTTTTCTCTCGCGTATAGCCCGTTCGTTCACACAAGGCCGTAACGGAACCGTGGAAACGGACCCTGCAAACGATAACAGGTCCCAAGGTGGATAGATCTGCAAACGGAACAGTCTGGGGCCAAATGGCTCCATGTGTACGCCCTATACGATCATTTCCTGATAACGATGAAGCCATAGCCCCGCCTCTGCTGCTCACTGCTGTAGCATGGTCAGTAGCTACTGTCAGTAGCTACTGCTACTGCTACTGACCATGCTACAGATGTTAGTGCAAAATCTACAGCTCCTCTACCACAACCATCAGCAACAAGTGGACATGGAGAACTACATAAACTACATGTTGCTAAATCCACCGCGGGGCATAAACAGAAGGGCAACCATGGCAACATTGCCCGGGGGTCTTCTTCGCTGCTTTTTGTGGCAGAAGTACAGCGCCACTTACAGGCCCGGTATATGTACTACAGCGTCTCCAGCACTTACGAGCGGTCTCGTGCGGAAGTACAGTGCCACTTACAGGCCTGGCATATGTACTACAGCGTTTCCAGATGTCTCGTGTGAATGGACATGTTCAATGAGCCGAATGCGTGTGAACGGAATACTTTTTTGATAACGAATTCGGTCCGTTTGCGCTCCCGTGCAAATGGGGTCTCACTCTGTCTCACTCACACACTCACACACACATGGAGAGACTTTAATACCCCATGTCAGGTGTTAAAGTGGCACATCCTGAACAGTAATGCCTGCAGGGAATAGACGGATGGAGGGACAGAAGAACAGATGGAGGGATGGAACCAGCAAGCGAGAGACACAGGGAGAGACAGAGGGGAGAGCTTGGTGATTGGGGGTGATAGAAGTGGTCGTCACAGGGGAGAGATCAAGGGGGGAAAGAATGGAGGGATGGAGAAGGAGCTGAAGGGGTGAGGTATGAAAAGATGCAGAGAGGGAGGGGAGGAACCTATCTTTCTCTTGGCAATCCCCCTGACAGTTCCCTGAGACAGCTCCAGAGTGAGGGAGAAAGAGAGGGAAAGAAGGCAAGATGGAGGGAGAGAAAGAAAGGAACGCCTCTGAAGATTACCTGTCACCCCTGTGATTAATGTCGATACCAGAATACTGCTGGGCCTCGGTGTGTGTGTGCATGTGTGTATGTGTGTGTTTGACGGCCTCATGACACAGGCCAACAGCGTCAGAGTGCCCCCGGAAATTGGAAGTGACTGCCACAACTTCCTGCTTATCTGTCCACATACTACAGCTGTTTCTTTCTGTTTTTTTGCCTGCTGTTGTCTTCCACTAAGTGTGTATGTAACTTATTTTGTCTCTAATAGCCTGTTGGTCTTTGTGCCTGTTTCTTTCCGTACTGTTAGAGGAAGTAGAAGTCATGAGTGTGTGTATTTTAATTAATTGTTAATGAGTCAATTTTTTTAAGTAAGCGTCTTTATTACTTTACTTTTAAAGAGGCGCTATTATGCTCATTTTCAGCTTCATATTTGTATTTAGTGCGTCTAATGTGACATGTCTCCATGCTTTAATGTTCAAAAAGCTCTTTGTTTTTCTCGTCCTGTCTGTGCTGCAGCACCTCTTTTCACCCTCTGTCTGAAACCAGAGCCCAGTCTGCTCTGATTGGTTAGCTGGCCGGCTCTGTTGTGATTGGTGTCCCAAACCTTAGCACAAACAAAGCGTTGGAGCGCTAGCAAAAAGAGGTGCAAGTACTACATAGTGATGTCACTATGGATTTAAACTTTTGCAGACCATTTACATCATGCATACAAACACACACTACAGGAAAGGGAACACCCAATAAAGCATAATGTGGCCTCTTTACTGGCTTTTATTCCCTATCTCACATAAAGCACTATTTTATTGTATTATTTATCCTCTTTGTTTCATCTCTTTATTATATTGTATCTTGCATTGTTGGAGGAGCCTGGGATTTAACATTGTCATTGCGAACAAAGCCTTTGAATCTTGCATCTTGAACAAAAGTGTTTTGTAAAAAAAAACAACAACAACTCATAACTCAATATAATAAATGGTGTATCATTTCATGGTTTGTGTTATATTTTCAACATTCGTTTTGTTTAACCATTACAGCAATTGTTCAATATCTTGGACAAGTAGTTTTATTTGAATCAGCGGTTCATAAACTGGGGGTTGTTCAGTTTTTACTTAGTCGCCGGGGAATAGATAAATCTGCCAAAATGCTGCAGAGAGGGACATTTATTATTTTATGAATTATGTTTATACAATAAACATTTGGAAGGTGCATGCTGCAGTGTCAACTTAATTTTACTTTAAAAATAACAAGTTCCTTTTCTATTTGTCTCTGTAAGATGTCATGTCACATATTAAAGTTGCAGTTATATATAAATTCCAGACATGTTTTAATAATTTCCATTGGAGTTGCATGCAACGGACTTGTCTAAGAGTGTGTAATGTGAGTGCATGAACAAGGGGGGGTTTTAACATATTTGTATAGGTCTTTTTAAAACATGTCCTCAGGGAGGGTAAGAGTATATGGCATTATTCTCAATATAATGTAACAGAAAGACAACAAGTAAAATGTAAGCAGGTAAAGAAATGGCTCAGTTGATGCCCTTTGTGTTGTCATTGGCAGAAAGACGCAGAAGAAGCCTGTTTAATTCTACTTGACTGTATGAGGGCCTTTTGTCTCTAAGACGCACCCCCCAGAGTAGGTTAGGGGTGTATTCCCTCTGTGGCCACCCATTCAAAGCTATGCATTGTATTAAAGTGGACCGATAAATGGAATACATTTATTGTAAATGTTCACGCCGATATGAGGCTATATGTTGATACTCCTACTCCAAACCGTTTTTCATAGCTTGTCAGAGCGCTGACCTTTTAAAGCCTGTGCCTGCTGACAACCTGGCCCCAGAGTTGAACTGTTATGTCTCATAAAGAACAGAACATGGAGGTTAAATATACTGTCACCATGGGGATCTTAAAACTGTCACTTAATTTTTTTTTACCACCTTTATTCCTGGTAGATTATGGCGGGGGTCGGTGAAAGTGGGGTGGGAGGTGAACTTCTTTCTTCTTTTTTTCAGTTGCCTGATTTTTAAAGGTTAGCTCCATTGATCGAATTTATACTCGGGGACATTGGTGTGTGCGTGTGTGTGAGAGAGAGATCATATCATTACTTATTACCTATTATATTGCCTTAACTGAGGAAGAAGAAGGAACAGAAAAAAGGGGAAAAGAAAGGGCTGACAGTGAACTAGTTTTCGAGCTGCTATCAAATACAATGTATATTAGGGGTGCGTTAATAACGCGTTAACGCAAAAAAAAAATTAACGCCACTAATTATTTTAACGCGATTAACGCATGTGTATTTATTTTCCTCGGCCGCCACGTAGTTTCAGAGCGCATCGAGTTTAAAATACCATCTACAAGCTGATGCTGACAGCCCCGCTCCTGCTGCCCGCTTGTGGCAGACCCTCTATGGGCAGACCACACTTCCACACTCACCGGCGGGCACCGACTGGCCATCGGGAGGACCGGGAGGGTGTGTGTATGTGTGGCGCGAGAGAGAGACCTTACGTGTATTGTTGTTGTTGTTAGCATCTGGTGCTAGCTAGCTGCGCTAACGGATATAAGGAGCTGTTTAAATGAAAACAGAGGAGCGACATTTCGCCACACTGCGCCGAGCACTTGACTTTATGCAGGTAGCCAGACAGTGGGACATAGTGGGAAAAGTCAGCACACTCAGCACGGATAGTGCGCGCAACATGATTGCAGCGTCAAGGCAGCTCCCGTTCGAGCATGCCTTCCTTGATCATCTTCTTATATTAGGGCAATGTTAAAGTGAGAGTCAATAACATGCTGTGAATTGATATGTATAACATTCAAACTGAAAATAATGTTCATAGATAAACCAAAATCACATGCTCTGTTCTCATGTATGTGCCAATGTAAAGTTATGTTTTGCTAAAATAAACTATAGATGTTAGCCCTACGTTTATTTAAACATTTATAGTGGGAAACTTTTGTACCATAACTCTCTGTCTTTCTGCTAGAAATGTGTTTCCTGCTGAAGATGTCAAAGCGACCCTATTATGCTTTTTGGGCTTTTCCCTTCCCTGTAGTGTGTTACAGTATATAGGTTTCTGTGTATGTAACAGTACAGGTCTGCAAAGGCTAGCACATCAAAGTTTCCTCCAGAGGGAGTTTCTCTCCCACACACTCATCCACACCAAAGAACACGTCCCGACGGACCTGACTGTCGCCTCACGTCTCCTGCGTCTTGGCCAACAGTCACACTGGAACACACTGCAAATACTTCAGCCGACGGCCAAGTTGCACGTACGAACTGCGCATGTGTGAGTGGCAATAAGTCTCCTGACCAGCAGTAGTGTGTATTCGTCATTCAAATAAGGCAACAACCGGAAGACAGACTGCGTGATACACCGAGAGAAGAAGAACAGACTGCGTGATATAAACAAATAGCGTACGTTCCATTTTCACTCTACAACGAGAAGCTCGTGGGGCTTTCCCGAACCTGTGTTGAGAGCTGGAGTTAAATAAAAT
>NW_011341042.1:4712-16706 GCF_000735185.1 Notothenia coriiceps
TGTAACAAAATAACCCAATCATTTTTCCCAAACTGTATTCATCATCATTGCAGTGGTGTAGTTTAATACTTTGTTAATAGATACATAGATGTCTCTATCTCTCGCCTCACGTCTCCTGCGTCTTGGCCATGTGTCGCACTGGAACACACCGCAAAGACTTCAGCCGACGGCCAAGTAGCACGTACGAACTACGCATGCGTGAGTGGCAATAACTCTCCTTACCAGCAGGCAGCAGTAGTGTGTATTCGTCATTCAAATAAGGCAACAACCGGAAGACAGACTGCGTGATACACCGAGAGAAGAAGAACAGACTGCGTGATATAAACAAACAACAAATAGGGTGTGCGTTCCATTTTCACTCTACAACGAGAAGCTCATTGGGCTTTCCTGGAGAGCTGGAGTTAAATGAAATCCAAGATTTGCCTTCTTAATCATTTGTTTGGGTCCTTCACTTCCGTTTTGCTTCTCATGCACTGATTCGCTAAGCTGAACAGCCAATCAGAGTGATTTCTTTAGCCGACGGCCTTTTACCGACAGCCGGAAGGTGTCGGCACGGCCGAAAAGACACAACGGGGCGGGACACACCAATCTGAGTAGGGCCGACAGGACGCTCATCGACGGCCAGACATCTATCGACATCTATCGACGGCCGAAATCGGCTTGGTGTGTAAGGACCTTAAGACTGAGTGAGCGGCTGTTTGTTTGTTCCCAGCAGACAGAGACCAGCAGCATCAGGGAGTTCAGTTTGTCTTCTGTAGTAAACCTGAGTGTACTTTAGGTGCGTGGCTCTGTCCTTACCTGCAGTGTGCCACTATGGGCCCAGCGTCAGGCGGGTTGAGGAACTTGACCTGCCGTATGAAGCCGAGCAGTCCGGTGGCGTAGCAGGGAACGCCGTGGTCGGGCCAGCTGGTGAAGTGGAACTGACGGAGTTCACGGATCTCATGATGACCCTTCTGAAAAAAAAACACACAGGAGACCCGTTACACCTCAGCTTCATTTGGCAATTCCACAAAACCATTCTTTGCCATGTTCGTCTCTTGATGGTGACAAATGCACGGAACTCACAAATCTCATCATGGCCCTTTTGGGAGAGACTGACAAGAAGACATATCATGGTTCAGCAGACTAATTTACAGCAGGGATTTTAAGAATCCTGGGGCCATTCTGTGTCTTCGGCTTCAGATGGAAAATAAATCGATCTCGTGGATGTCAAGAAGGCACTTTGTGCCACTTTAGGGAATGGGGGACAGGAAGACTTATCGCGGCTCATTTGCCTAATTTACTGGAGAGATTTGAGGAAACTGATGGCCATTTTGGCTCCGCAAAAAAGATTAATTGATTTCACAAATCTCATGATGGCCCTTTTGGGGAAGGCTTACAGGGAGAAACGCCATGGATCAGTTAAGCTGCATATTTTACAGATTGTAAATATTTAACAGTCGTCTCAGCTTCTTTCTGTTTGAATTCTAAGACATCACAAGTACTTAAAAGACATCAGAAAACTACACAATATTGTTTTTCCAAAAGTCAGAAACATGAACAAGATAGAAAAGGGAATATGCTTTAATTGGTCAGTTAAAGTTTTGAGAAACGTTTTTTATGACGTGATACTTCAGCAGTAGAGACAAGGAAACTGTAAAGAGAGCTTTTTAAAGACCAAAATACAAAATAAATTGGACTCCATTTATTGGGACTCTTCTCCGAGGGAGATACAGAAACAGACATTTTGTTTCCTAGCAATGGAGATAATATGAAATGAGAAGAAAACAAGCACCCATTATAGCTGTCCACGAGATAGCATATTGGAATATTAATGAAGAAATTGTGAGAAACACAACGCAATGAGCTGTTAAATGCTTTCCTTTCTCTCTATGGGGATATTATTAAAAAAACTTAAAGGTGACCTATCATGCAAAATGCACTTTTGTACGTCTTTTATACATGAATATTTGTCCCCGATGTTCCAGGGAACTCACAAAGTGTCAGAAAACACAACCCTCTCTATTTTCCTCCATACCCAAATCTCTTAAAAAGGGGCTGGAACGGATCTGATACAGACTGATCCAGATTTGAACACTTCTGTGACGTCACAGAAGTGGCGCTACGGCTATTGGGCCAACTCCACCAATCAGGAGGAGACATAAGTTCATTGGTGCATTCGTAAGATGACTACGCCTGTCAAAAGTCACCCACGTGTTATTTGCCGTTGTATGTTTATACATTTTTATTTATCGGTTTATTTACTTAGTTGCGAAGAGACAGATTATACAAGCGATCGCAATACAACAACGTATCGTGTGATGGAACGTGAATTACAAAACACGTCTTCCTTGGCCTCCCTGATAAAATAAAACTTGTATAATAAATGATTATTTTTGATAAATTAAATGCGTCACCACCATAAAAAAGTATAACTTGAACGCATTGTCAATATTTGCGTTATCGAGTGAAGTCCGGCACCATATACCAGTGAATATAGTGTCGATTATAAATTCGATAACAAATAAACTCATCAACTAATTTATTCCCGAATTGTTGGTCACTCTTAATACGGACATGGATTTCCTCTACTCTCACTTTCGATAGGATAATTCGGAGTCTAGCAGTCAATTTACCATGATAGTACGATTATAAACCTTATTACTATATCACATCCTGGGTGATGATATATTCCGTGTAAATTTATGAAAAATAAAAAAGTTTTAGGGTGTTGTCTATTACGTAAAATGGTAAGGAGTAAAGCGAGTTAAATTGTGACAGAACGGACCCGACTAAGACACTTCTTGTCGTGGTAGAAATGTCCGGACCGTATACATGAGTGTACGCAGAGGTCGCGAAGTTTACGTCTACAGGCTCCGACAGGGAGGAGGACTAANGTATATTAAAAATCAAGACACAATGCATGCTTTTTTTATCCACCCTTTTATTGCGTTTTGAAACTGGCCAACAATTTATATTGTTCGAGTTCTTGACAGAACGCTGAGTCATGCCAAAACAGCGACATTTTACGCGATAAATACGGGTTTAAATATCAGCATTGCCACGGAAGGCGAGTGGCAGCTACCATAAACCTTCTCTTAACTTGTGGCATTTACTTGCCACGGCAAGTTGTGGCATATACTTGCCACGGCAAGTTGTGGCATGGTTGTGGCATATACTTGCCACGGCAAGTTGTGGCATCTGTGGCATATACTTGCCACAGATACCACATCTGTGGCATATACTTGCCACAGATACCACGGAGTAGCGGCCTCTGTGGCAGATGCCGGAAGTACTTGCCACTGCCTGCCGATGCCACGAAATGAGCCAGGCCCTACTGCAATAACGTTGTTGTTATTAGCATCTGGTTAGCTAGCTATGCTAACGAATATAAGAAGCTTTTTCTCCAACCAGTGAGGTAAAGGCACATCTTTATATGATCATTATAGTTATATAAAAATAAGAGAATAAAGTAAACAGGTATACAATACTAATATGACAGTAAAAAAAAGTTGTTATTAATAAACAAGAATACAGTTTAAAAGGGAAGTGATTTGTAAAATATCCATAAAGAAAAAAATCTGCTTACAGTTCTGTTTCATATGGGTGTTGAGAGATGTATCCATAGATCTCTTCATGTTGCTCTCAAAGTGCACCAGATTGATGCTTTTAACTTCAACATTTAAAAAAAATCTTCCTGGTGGTGCATGCCCCCAAACCCCCCTAGATGAGGTTAGATCCGGGTTAGATTATTTCAATTCATACTTTGGTCATGAAGAATATGTTTCTCTGTTGTTCATAAAGCATAAAGCAACAGCATCAGAGCACGGTGCAGTCTCTAGATGAGTCCGTCGTTATTATTTTACATCCATGTTGTAGTCCGTTGTATAGAAAACTGTAGTTTCCATAGTTTCACCACAGCAGCAGATGCGCAAAATGACGTCCGCTGGCGCATCATAAACACGTCGGATAGTGAAAGTGCATTCGGATTCTCTAAAGTACCCCAGTCTCTTCTCCTAAATCCTTTTGAATTCTCCTATCCACTATCCCTTAACCCCGTGACGTTTCACTCGGAGGTCAAGGAATAGGAGATAGGGTTAGAATTTAGGAGCTGATTTTTAAACTATCCGAACGCAACCTAGGGTAAACGGCGAGTGACAAAACAAAACAGAAAGTGGAAGACAATACAACCAAGAACCAACATAAAATGTGACTATCTCAACATTTCTGTCGGTGCACAACACTCTCTGCCTCGCTACACTCACTTCCATTTTCATGTCCTCTGTTCCCTCTCAAAAACATGAGAAAAGTGTCATTAATGTTGCAAGGAGAGTCCAGTTCTTGCTTTCCATGGCCGCCTTGACCACCTGTATATAATTACATTTTTAGATGGTTTTTTTTCTTGTGTGTTTGGCTTTTTAATTATTAAATACTGCATGTCTGCATTTCACAGGTGCATAGGGTGTGGTATTTCCATTTCTGCTCTAAAGACCATCGAGGAAGACATTTTCAATGTTACTTCTGAAAACCTACTTGAATAGCATGTACTCCATTGGCCCTGACAAGCAGATATATTAAAAATGTAGCCTTTGGCTTGTCTCCTCTGCATCTAATGAAGGCCTTCTGATTTCAGAATGACAGGTTTTTTTTAAATAAATATTTCTACTACAAATGAGCTGATCCCCCCTCCACTCGGCTACCATTTTTCTCTTGGGTAAATTATGCAGGTTGCTGAATTTTACTGCTGCCAATTAGTGCCTTTGCAAATGTGAGTGTATGCCTTAGATTCTCCTGCTTATTGAGGTGGATTCCATCAATGGCTCACACACTCACTCCTGCAATATTCATCAAGGTGGAAGGAGGCGATAGTCCAGGCACTTAGAAGAGAGACTGCCCTCCAGGACAGAAAGTGTGTTCGGGGTGCGGCAGAATAGCAATAGAGAGCAGTAATTAAACTTTGTAAATATTCATGTGGTCATTACATTTTTAATGAGGTGCTGATAAGAATTGACGCTGACCATCCAGGATATTTGTCATGTCAGACCTGCAAGGACGTTAGTCCAGTCTTCCTAAGAAATTACAAATTTTGAAGACCTAATCATAGCTGACATTGACGGATGTCCTCCACAGAAAGCCCCTTTGAACTTCCTCAAAAATAATTGATACAGAGCATCTAGTCAAGATGAAGGCTACGTTTAACAAACATGGCAGTCCACCCTCCTTATGCGTTGGTGTGCTGTCAGGAGCTTTGGATGTTAGACCCTGTTTGTTAGTAACATATCAGAACGAGACATAGATGCTAGCAAACACAGCATGCAGAAACATGTTGATCCAGCTAACTGTACTGCCCGATAAGGTTTGATCATATCATCTATAGTAGCCATCTGATTCAGTGCAGCCCCCATCGCCATAGTTGAGGAACATCCCTCCTTTTTATAAAACAACTTTTCCCTTTGACAAGTCACGTCTTGTTTCCAAGTATTTTGCGTAACCTAGGTTGGTCCTCTTGTCTGTAGATACCTTCTTTGAGGTTTTCCTCTTTTGACTTGCTCTCACTGTCTGGCTGTGGAGGGTCTACTCTGTTAAAACGTTCCTTTATCCTATCCATCCTACACTGAGTCAACTTTACTCTGGCACATTGCAGCATTCCCTCTGCTTCACCCCTGCCCTCTCCAAACCCAGATTCTTCCTGTCTGTTGGAAATTATGTCAATCATTCGTCTGCATCAGCTCCAAGAACTCTAATATTTATCAACATATAAAAGAGAACTATTTCCTGTCCATCATCATATACTGTTCTCACCCCACTCCCAGGGGAGCAAGAAGGTATTTTGCCTATAGCTACCTGTGGTATTCTGCCTGCCAATTGACTGATGTTGATTTTGCATTTGGGAAAGAGAGGAGCGTTGAATAGTGAAGATGTTAATGGGTTGATTTTGTAACTGACACTGCCTTTGAGCAGCAGGAGCTAGATCAGTGTTGCTATTCATGACTCCAGAGGAGCCTTTGCCGTTTGGGCCCCGACGAGACCCACAGAGACCTGCAGAGGAGAGGATTTAAATTACACTGGCTCCTTTACTTGTTTTGGATTGCGGATGTCGGTTAGAGGAGGACGGATTTTCTCCCAGTCACTGCATCTAAAAATTGAACTTGAAGATGATGGACTCAGGCAGTCCTCAGCTTGATTTATGAAGATTTATGAATTATTCTATAATGATTTGCCTCTCACCAGGGGCTACAACTAAACCAGCTTTCCTGTCCAAACTCATAAAGATAAAAGAAATGAGATTTGTTAATCCACCGAATTTTGAGATCCTCCCAAAAGGCCCATTGCTGCTGCCTGGGGAAACTATCCAACAATGAGTAACCTCAAAAAATGAGGTGTGCAAAGTATGTGAAGGATAATGAAGTCACTGTGATTTCCCTCTTTCCAAGGCTTCATGTAGATGTTGTCTCTCTGTCTTTCAAGCTGGAGTTAATTGCGGTGTTTAGGCAGAGCTCAGTTTAGCTTCTACACGGCAAAGGTTAATTAGCAACAGAAGGATCTCCACACAAGATATGTTGACATTTACATTCCTTCCTAGCTAAAATTAGAAATAACCCCATTTGGTGGCATTGGGATGGCAAAAGGGAGAGAAATGATTCCTCTACAAACATCCTAATTTCTATGCAAGGCTTGGCGTTGATATGCAGATTTGGCAGTTGGGTGACATTTAAAAGTAGTTAATTGTGCAAATCTTTGTTTTAGACTGGAAAGGTCGTGGATAGTGAGAGTCTTTCATCATGAACGAGCCCCCCCTCATCAGCACAGCTGCAGGAAGGGGGNNNNGGGGGGGGGGGGTTGTTGGTTTCTTTGCTGACCGCCTTATAAAGTCGCCAATCCCTTTTCAAGGTGGTTCATGAATATTTATAACTGTTTGGAAAATGAAAATTAATCTGCAGCCCGACAGGAGATGACTTGGCTATCTGTTTTCACCAGAGAACATAATTATATCTTTTCAGGGTGGCAACATTCTCATATTCCTTAATGTCTGGATATCAAATTAGGTAGGTTGCTTCTTGATGAAGGCAAATGTTGTTTTATTGCAATGCTTTCTTCCTCTTATTACAGCAGAACTAAAAAATTATTGAATGTTCCCCCCCCCAAAAAATGTGTGTTATTGTTTAGCTATCATAACTTCTCTATTGCAATTTCTGCGGTTGGTCTACACAGGAAGAGCAATCCTCCCCTCTGGAAGCAATAAAATAATGCAAAGTAGATTTATTGACTGAATATTTTGTCCATATTCTGGATATTACCATTTTACAGGCAATGCTGGTGAGAAAGCACAATGAATTAAAGATACAGCAGGTGCACAGATTGAACATTTTACACCTGGTTTCACCTGAATAGCACAAATGGATACATAATTGCTCCATTTCATCACTTTGCTTTGCTGGGTGACATTAAAGGGAGCTCTTTGTGAGAACGGAATAAGGATGAATACATCCACCGAGGACTCGAAGCAATGCTCAAATTCGATCGTGCATATTTCTATTTGTCTTTCAGCTGAGAAAAAACTATTTTATTTAGCTACCATTAGGGTTCCTCCAAGGATACGCTAGTCTTGTTTGCTCGCTGGAATAACTCGGAGCACATTTCATCAACGCCTGATTCACCGACCACTCTTTGTTTTTTCCTTCAAGCACGATCTCACATCCTCCCTGGGGCGCTTTTCATCAATTAAAACAGTCCAGCCCTGTTCTGAAGCTACAGATGGCCAGCGTCAGACCTGACCATATTCAGGGTCTCCCAGCCAACTGCTCTGACATGTCAGACATGCCGGTATGCCTTGTCACTCCCCACTCCTCCACTGTAACAAAGGTTGGGCCCACTCCCCTTTGGAGCTCCGGGCCCTAGTGGCTCGCTGAGACCTGAGGCGTGACGGAGCCCCAGACTCAAGGCCAAGAGTGCACCCTCAGACCTCCTTTCAAAGCAGCCCCCCTTCCTCCCCCTCCTCCTCCTGAAACCTAGTGTCCATTTAATCCTTCTTCAATTCCATCACTTGCCGCCCAAACCTTCTAATCAACACCTCCCTCCAGAACAGACACAGTCACACACACAGTCACACACACACACACGCACGCACGCACACACACACACACACACACACACACACACACACACACACACACACACACACACACACACACACACACACACACATTCCTTTTTGCATTTACCTCACTGAATTCTCCCCTCATTTTTCCATCTCCAAATCTCACACTTGCTACTCGCCACGTCTCGGCCCCTCAGCACCCCGACCTCCCAGTCCCTCCACCCACCTCAGTTGCTTTCCAGGGGTGTGTATTTCACACCCTGTTGGCTGGACAGGCTCTGGGTGATTTCCCAAGGTGGGGGCTGAAGGTTGGGCAGGAACCAGTGGTGTGGAGTGATGTCAGAGCAGGGACTAGGTTTTGTGTGTCCGTGTGTGTGTGCGCCGTGTCACTGCATATATATGTGTCTGCATGTGCAGGAGTATATAGTTTGAACTCCCTTCAAAAGGCCAGCTGTACAAATGCTGCTCAGAATGAGAGAGGTGTTGAATTAACAAGCCATACGAGGCACCCTTTTCTCCTGTGTTGCTCCATACACTGACCTGGCAATAATGAGGCAGAGACACATTACAATGGTTCTTTATGGGTTATGTTCTGAACATTACTGGACCAAAGGGGCTAATGTGCTAGTGTGCGGAAAGCCAGATGAAATGACAGTGAGCCAACTGAGCGTAATGAGAATATTGTGTTTTGAATAAACCTAAATGGGGCTGAATTTGCACAGGATGTGGGCCAACGTAACGATCCCCGCTGTGCTCTTTAGAAAGTGTGCGGGGATCTTTTACAAACCAGCATGACAGTGCTTCTTCCACTGTGGTTACGTTAAGAAAAACAGGCTTTATTTATTTATTTACCTCTATTTAATCAGGATAGTTGACCGAGCGTGCTAGGCTGCTTTAACGAAACGCCCTGCTTCACACACATTCAGTTACACACATTCGCACCTCTGGGAGCCAAGATTTCCCCTCTGTTGTTCACCAAGCATTTCTACTTGACCAGCCGGGTGTTAATTGCTTTGCTCAGGGTCACTTCCACAAAAGTTATTTGGGAATGTGCTGGCTTTTCCTTCTGCCATGCCCTCGTGTACCGAGCTCAGGGATTTGAGGAAACAGCCTTCCAGTCGGTTTGAGCAGAAATAGCTAGACAGTATAAAGCTTGTTTGGGGTAAGCTTCAGTAAGCTGCTCACTATGACTCTCATAATGGTGACTGCAGACTTGTAGCTCGTTGTATTTGGCTCCCTGTCCTCAGTGTAATTTACTGAATGTCTATGTCAACACTTTGGCTGCATTCGGCTACGTGACAACCAAGCATGCCTCTCCAACTTTCTATTGTTGCTCTTGTGTGATGTTTTTCATTTATAGCCAGAAATGACTTCATCAAAAGGGGGCAGGATTTGTTTCTCAAAACTAAACATGTTGAACAATACACTGGCACCCGCACCAATGCCACACTGCACGTGAACCTTTGTGTGCGCCAGTGTCTGTGCCTTATGGGTACGTGACCAGCTTCCAGGAGTCTTGTCTGCCTTTTGAACTCTGCCTGTCGCAATTGTAACTCTACAGACAACATGTGACGATACAATTCAGGAAATTATTTGATGTTGTTTCTACACTGAGAACCCTTCTCCTCATAGCTATTCTCCGAGTTTTTTGTATAAAATTATGTCTGCTGTTTGTAGCGAAAGGAGACAGACTCGGGGAACTGTTTTCCTGTTTAATTTGAATGGTGTTTTTACCCTTCTTTGTTCTGCTCTATTTTTACAAAGTTCATGCAGTTTTAAGTTAGCGATCTTTAGACAAGAGGTCAGCACCACGTAAAATCAGTGCTGCTACCTACATTTAAAAACACTCACAACCTGCAAAAACTTTTATTTCAATGTGACATCATAATTGATGAATATAAGAAGAATGTTAATTGTGCTTCTTTTGGAAATGTGGAGAACCTTAAAAGCTGTCTGGAATACAAAAGATTCAGATAATGGATCCATGTTATTTTTGGAGTGTGAAATGACAAACTATAGTAATATATTCTTACATTACCTTTAAATAAACTCAGCCAAACCCATTTCAAACTTTTTTTACTTTCTCAACTTTAATAACCTCCAAATGTTTGGTTTTAAATAGACAGATATGATATTCTTAGTGGAAAAAGTTTGAACTTCCCCCTCTGAACTACACGAGTATGTGTAATAAAAGCAATAAAAGCATAAATCAGCAAAATGCAGCCTCCTCTAAATGTTTCAGCCAAAAAAGATAAGCAACGCCACATTGGGTCAAGACAAGGTAAAGAAGAAATAAGATCTGAGGCAACAGTCATTGAAATATCACCTCTATCTGATTGTCCTGATGGCTTTGTTTGGGAGCCAAGTTAATGTTTCCCTGGAATGTTTGTTCAGTGCTGTCTTGCTTTGCAATAACAAATTATTTCCATAAAAGCCAATGAATTCATCCTTTTTTCCCAACGCGGGAGTCACCACTCTATCTTTCATCTTTCTGGCTTTTTCTCAAGTATCTGTGTTTCCAGAACTCGTTTTTGGCTTTCATTTATCTTCCAGCTTGTATATCAAAGAAGATGCAGGTGCGACCTGTTAAGTCTGTGTCATGCAGATGATCAAGATCTGCTTGGAAACGGGTGGATCCAGGTCGGCTATGGTCAGGGCGACTGCTTGTTTGAATGGGAAGTGATTTGCAGTTAACTGGGGGAGCTCAGCTGACTAAATCTAATCTCTCCTTGTGAGACAGACCGGAGGAATGTGGAGACAAATATGAATAATCCTCCTTACCTTATCATTGGATTAGTAAAACAACACCCTCAGGAACCTCTGTTGCCATGCAGAAAAAAACTAGACACCTGTTGCGTGTTTGAGGCCCCGGCCACACGAGGACGCATACGGCTAATTATTAACGATTAAAGCAATGTTCACCGTATGTCTTAAATGATATGATGAATTGGAAATGGGGGACCCTGATGTAAACAAGACGAAAGTCTTTCTCTGGTCTGCATCCCCTTAACAATTGTATGTTTTGAGCTGTACTGTACTGTACCCAATATACAAGCTGTTAATAAACTTTTCAATCAATCAATCAATCAAACCGGATAGTGTCTGTCCACACGAGACAACTCCGTTTAGCTCCAACCGCTGGAGAAGCTGCAGTACATATGCAGGAGCCTGTACGTGGCGCTGTAACTTCCTCCACAAAAGCAGCGAAGAAGCATGGTTGTCATGGTTGCCCTTCTGTTTATTCTCCGCGGTGGGGGCCGAGGGAACCGGGCAGAGTTTTTCGTCAGTCAACGTGTGTTAAAGTTTAAATCTTCCGGACAAAATTAGTGCCGGTCAAAGGTCTTCTTTGTGATTTATTGAGCTTTAAAACAAATGAATAACGACTCTATATAATATAATAATAAAATACACGGAGCCTCTCTTTTCCCTCCCTCTCTTCGGACAGCGTCAGTGTCTGTCTCAAGCAGCAGCTGATCCAGTAATGAGTGACCCGCCCGACAGTAAAAATAAACATATTTATAACTAGTTTAGGTAGTTTGAGAGGTAATTAAAATGGCTAAGGGAGATGATCTGACTTGAAGTGTGTGTTTTGCTCCGTTCACCGCTGCATCACAGCGGGAGGAGCTGCAGGTGAGCAGAGCTGCGTGTCTCCGTCCTGTCAGATTAGACTTCACTCGCGTTTATGTCCATATCGAGAGAAAGATAAATAATCGGAATTCAGTGTGCAGTTTACTTTGACGCGGGGGTGAGCAGCAGAGGTGGGGAGAGGCGGGGCTATTGCCTCATCATTATCAGAAAATGATCGTATAGGGCGCACACACGGAGCCGGACCCCCCAGAGCGTTGCGTATGTCGTTCTATCCACCTTGGGACCCGTTATCGTTTCCGCAGTTGTTTACTGTCATATTCGGTCGTCCT
>NW_011341042.1:16728-21025 GCF_000735185.1 Notothenia coriiceps
TACCTGACCGGAGTCACGCTGTGTGTGTCCGTCAGGAAACACGCTGTTAACAAGTAGTTCCAGCAAACATCCACTGATAAACTGCGATGTTAACAACCTCATGATAACCTCATATGTTTTAACTTAGGATCATACCTGTGTTTAGTCTAGAAAAAGGTAAATGTGTGCATTTTATTATTAAGTTGTGTAAGCCGTTGCAAAAACTAAGAAGCTTATAAACATCAGNTTTAAAACTAAAAGAGCTTTACAAAAAAGTAAGACAATGAAATATGTTTGGAGTTTTATTTGAGTTATTAATTTCCATTTGTTGTCAAAGAGAAGCTGATTTGAAACCGTTGTTACATACAGTTACGGCATTTCCTGTTTCTGCCGGAGAGAGGGGAGTTTGTCCGAAAGCTTGCCGCTGTATTTACTCCCTCCATCTAACAGGAGGGAGCCTCGTTGAGCTGCGAGTGCGGCTACAGACGGAGTTCACTCCGTCACGGAGGGGTAGGGTCGAGGGAGTGGTTTGGGGTTGGGCCTAACAATGAAGCGTTTGGTCTATCCATTTCAGGAAATATAAAAAAATGCCTATGGCAGTATCTTTAACTCCAAGGTGAAAACGTAAAATGTCCAAAAACCAAAAATTATAAAACTAGCTGCACCTTTACCAGCTTTGATAACACTTTATGCATTAATAATTATAAAACACATCATATGTATTATTCTGAAATGGACCAATCTGCACAATTACTATTTTTACTTTTGGTACTTTAAGTATATTTTGATGAGAATACTTTTAAACTTTTAATTGAATAACATTTTGAAGGTAGGACTTTTACGGTAACAGAGTATTCCTACACTCTGGTACTTCTACTTTTACTCAAGCACAAGATCTGAGAACTTCTACTTTTAATCAACTGAGTACTTCTACTTTTACTCAAGTACAAGATTACATTATTACATTACATGTTACTTGTTAGACGCTTTTATCCAAAGCGACTTACATACTCAATACTGTGGACAATCCCCACAGGAGCAATTTGGGGTGAAGTGTCTTGCCCAGGGACACAACGACATGCTGACTGCAGTGGGGTTTGAACCTGTGACCCTGATCTGAACACCAACGCACAATCCACTGTGCCACACGCCTCTAAGATTTCTGAGTACTTCTACTTTTACTCAAGTATAAGATCTGAGTACTTCTACTTTTACTCAAGTACAAGATCTGAGTACTTCTACTTTTACTCAAGTACAAGATCTGAGACTTCTTCCACCTCTGGTCAGAAAATTAAAAAGGTGGATACCACCGCATGGCAAATTAGCCGTTAGCTTCCGTTAAGAAGTAACTGTAAAATAACATCACTTATCGAGTTGTCTTGACTTTAAAATATAACAGTAGACATATAGTAATAAAATAAATGTATACAAATATAATTTGTATTCCCAATGTATTTAATAGTGATATTTTATTGTTTTAATTCTTGGGAAATATGTTTAAAAATTATGTTAGCTACAGGTACTTTCCGTTTACAATTAGCAGTGAAATTGCATCACTTATCGAGATGTCTTGACTACCAAATTGAATTATAAAAATATATATATGTTTTACGGAAATGTGATATGAAAAGAGATATCTACATTTTGAACATTTTTACGATTAATTAAAATATGGCACTGTTGAAACCATTAGGAATAAAAAGGCAATCAAACTAATACAAATATTATATATCAGCTAATGCTAATTTAGCTGCTTAGCTAGCGAGATTAAGCCATATAACAGTCATTTTAATTTCACATTCATTACCAAAGTCAGATAATATAGCAATCGGGCACCAACATTAGATATACACAATGTCTCCGTTAGCCGAAATTAACATTAGCCAACGTTATACAAACGCAATGTCGGTGTTAGCATAGCACCACGTTGAGCTACATTTATTAGAAGCTAACGTTAGCTTAAATTAACATTAGCATGATTAGCTAACAGAAACACGTGTTGGAAATAAATCACGTATTCTACGATGCAAACCGCTGCAAATAAAACACCACAACAATACATCCAGCATACAAGCAAACAATGTACAGTTATATTAATGTTACTGCATGAGAACTATCATAATAGACGTTTATAACTCTCACCTGGCACAAGGTCTCAAATCTGTTCTTGATTAATCAACCTGTTGATTCAACTGGTCGATAGATGGGTTTGCCCCTCCCAAAAATGTACATGATTGGATGACCAGTAGCAACTCCCCCCAAGGCGTTGGTTCAATTAACTGTCAAGTTTTTATTTAAAATTCATGTACTCTGGGAAAGTAGAGCTGTGTTGCCCTCTGGTGGTTACCAGCTGTCATCTCAGGTGTACAGGCACAGTAGTTTCCCTTCATGAAAACAGCATTTATTTATTCATGTTTGTGTTTATTTATAATTTATTTACCCAGGACAGTGCACATTAATCAATATTAAAGTAAAATATTAGTTTCAAGTTTCAAGGCATTTATGGTCATGTCGTGTGCATAGCTACAGTGTTTATGACAATGATAATCTGAGGTCACAGGCTCGTCCAACAGTGAAACACAATGAAACAGATAAAATAATTCAAGTAAATAAAATAAAAATATAATAGAAACAGAATATAATAGAAACTGTGCAGAGTAGTCTATACGGTAATTGGAATATTGATATATGAGTTGCAAACAGATAAATATTATGTATGTTCTTTCAAAAGTTCAGGTGTTTAAAATTCAAACTGTTTGGTATATTGTTGTGTATTCTAACGAATTAATTTGTATTATATTCTTGCTTAGTATACTATATAGATATATCTTTCTAGTTTTGATATGTGTTTGTATTTATTTTTTACCATGTAATGCCTTCATAACACGCTGCTGCTGTTAGCAACAATTTCCCAATTTGGGATGAATAAAGTAGATTGATCCATCTTCTTGTCCATCTATTTCCGTTTCCAACTCAATGTCAATATGAGAGAGTAACAGCAAAATGGGAGAGCAACTTCCATTCACAGTACCTGCACAGGCTATAACAAAGAAAGGTCTTAAAAGGATGAATGCAGAACTTCATCAAGCACTATAACAGGTCCAAAATGCTGCAGCCAGATTGCTCACTCGGTCCAAAAAAACATGCCACGATCCTTTCTGCCCTGCACTGGCTCCCTGTCCATCTCAGAACCCAATTTAAGGTATCGGTTTACACATATAGGCTACAGCTGGCCATAGCCTACATCAACGACCTTATCCACCCTCACAGGTCAACCCGGGCCCTGAGGTCCTCTGAGCAAGGCCTCTTAAGGGTGCCCCGAACGAGGTTAAAAATTAAGGGGGACCGTGCCTTTGAGGCTCCAAGGCTTTGGAATGAACTCCCCCAGAAACTGAGAGCCTCTGTCTCAGTAGAGATTTTTAAGTGGCAGCTACAGACTCACCTTTTCCGACAGGCCTTTGGGGCGTCGGAGGAGGAGGTGAGTTTGTAGTTGTTTTTCATTGGTGTTTTAGGCCCCGGCCACACGAGGACGCATACGGCTAAACGTATAGGATTAACGCAAACGCAATCGAAAAAAAGCTTCCGTCCACACGCAATGTTCACCGGATAGTGTCTGTCCACACGAGACAACTCCGTTTAGCTCCAACCGCTGGAGAAGCTGCAGTACATATGCAGGAGCCTGTACGTGGCGCTGTAACTTCCTCCACAAAAGCAGCGAAGAAGCATGGTTGTCATGGTTGCCCTTCTGTTTATTCTCCGCGGTGGGGGCCGAGGGAACCGGGCAGAGTTTTTCGTCAGTCAACGTGTGTTAAAGTTTAAATCTTCCGGACAAAATTAGTGCCGGTCAAAGGTCTTCTTTGTGATTTATTGAGCTTTAAAACAAATGAATACTGAGACTGCCAAGGCACACNAGTCCATATGCAGGAGCCTGTATGTGGCGCTGTAACTTCCTCCACAAAAGCAGCGAAGAAGCATGGTTGTCATGGTTGCCCTTCTGTTTATTCTCCACGGTGGAGGCCGAGGGAACCGAGTTTTTCGCAAGTCAACGTGTGCTAAAGTTTATAAAAATTATAAAAGTGCCGGTCAAAGGTCTTCTTTGTTATTTATTGAGCTTTAAAAACAAATGAATAACGAATCTGTATAATATAATAATATAATACATGGAGCCTCTCTTTTTCCTCCCTCTCTTCAGACAGCGTCAGTGTCTGTCTCAAGTAGCAGTCGATCCAGTAATGAGTGACTCGACCGACAGTAAAAATAAACATATTTATAACTAGTTTAGGTAGTTTGAGAGGTAATTAAAATAGCTAAGGGTGAT
>NW_011341042.1:21246-29068 GCF_000735185.1 Notothenia coriiceps
AGTCTCATCCCCCTCCGGAACTCCCTCTTAATGTCTCTGTTTCTTGGTCTTTCGGAGACTATTGTCTAGAATCTCGTCGGAGTATCTAGTGTTTCTCGACGAGTGAGGCCCTTTTTTTGTCTGTCTGTCTTCCTATAGTTCGGTTCTTTCTACAAGGAAACAAACTCGGAGAGAGAGACCTTTACACGTAACCACGACGAGTACGTGGACAATGGCGAGCAGCGAGAATTTCTTGCGGGCTCACGATACCACTCCCATGAAGATACTGGTGACGTTAGTGATTGCAGATTATGTTGTCATAGAGTCAGACTAAATACCTGAGGACCTGCAGAAAGGCCGATAACTTCTGAAGACCCAACTACTCCACCCTCTGTCCTTTTCTCGGGTACTAAATCTTAGCTCACTCATTTGGTCCAGCCCGACTTAACTTGAGCAAGCTTTAACAGGGAGGATTGTCCTTAGTGTGTTTCTCTCAGTAGGTCTTTTCTGTGGAGGAGGATTCTCTTACATGAGATCTGTGCCCTTAAACGCGTTTGTCGGTTCCTCTTGATTCAATTGATTGTCCACAGTCTGATGGCTTACAGCTGCTTATTTGAAACTGCTTTTTTCTCTGTATGAGTTTGAAAGACAGTTTTTTATCTGACTAAATCACAAACATGCAAAGTGACCCTCAAGTCTACATGTGTGAAAGACATGGGGTCGTGGCCCTCATCTTTCTTTTTCCAGCCTTTGTCCCTCCCTGCCACAAACTGTGTCTCTCTGGCTCTAACCTTTCTCCATCTGACCCAAAGCCTTATCACCCTTATCCCTCCCTTTACACTGCATCAGATCCATGAGGTAATAAACACAACAACCAACCTGACCTCTCCAGCAAAAAGTTCAGAGGAAAACGTAACCCTCTGTCTGATATGACAGGAATCTCTTTTTCTCCCCTTTCTTTCCCTTTACAAGTCAGAGTGATGTAGAGAAAAGTGTATTGACTTTGAAGGTTGGCTACAGAAACATCACAGGCGTTGTGCTCAAAGCTGTCCGAGGTAAAAAGCAGATCAATACTTTTCATATTCCGCTGCGGTGGAGTGCTATCGACCTGGGGGCCTTGACATACCCACGCTGCTTCACAACCAGCACGGCGTGTCGCTCCAAAACGTGCTATTTTAATCAGCGAGAGACACTCGTTATGTCTGCTCTCATCTCCATCCACTACAATCTTCCTCTCCTGTCCTATCCTCACATCTTCTCAAGGATTGATGGATCAGAAAAGTGGATGCATCCACAGAATAAGAGTCTAAAGAGAAGCTGTCAGAACCAAAGTGACACAGCGAGATAAAGACATCCACCAGAGTGCGTGTGCCGTTACAAGACAGGGTGACACTGAAGTGGCTGTTTGACAGTTTAAGTAGTTAGATCCGTGGCTCAAAGTGTTCTTTGCTGCAGCCAAAAAAAACAAGTGCTCCTCCTGTTTAAAAGTGATACTTTTCTGCGCTGCTTCTTCTTTAAGAGGCCTGATTATGTCTATTTCATTGTTCAAGCTTCACACTAGAAAAAACTCTTAAATTCAAACATACACAGTTCTGTCTATACACTTACCTCCACACCCTCCAGTAAATTGCTTGACCTCTTTGAATCCTTCTGCCCTTCACGATGTAATCCTGAAACGGTCGGAGGCCTGTGTGATGATGACAAGCCTGGAGCCCAATCACATTCATTCCACCTAATGTGATTTCATCTTTCCTGCTGCTGCTGGCCTGGACCCCTACTGTCAACCTGATACAGGCAGCGTATCTGCTGCGCCTCTCTTTGCCTGTGAAGGACTCAACGCTGTCATTACAAGAAATAGCAGATCATGATCATCATCATGCTCATCACTACTACCAGGCAACCATCATTCTCGTTTTCATCATGTTCATCTCGACTATCACCATCATCTTATAGAGCGAGCAGTAGGTATCGCTGTCAGAGGTGGTAGAAATGGGAAAGTGGAGGTTTCTCTCTCCAGGTGGCCACAACCTCCGAGGTTTGGTTTCTGACCCCACAGGGAATGACAGAAGTAATGTACGTTTTCTTAGAATAGGCAGACTATTGTGGTGTAGGAAAGCATGTATGGAAAATGTTGGACATTGTTGTGGACAAATAGCCCTAATTAAAGCAAACACTGACAGGTAACAAGGTTTTTGGATTCGAGCAATTATAAGACTATTGATTTTCAAATGTTAGTTTCAATTTAACAAAGAAGATTAGTCGTCCATTACATTCATTTGGCAGAACTTGTATCCAAAGGTTATCAAGTGAATTTAATTTCATAGGAATAAGAGCTAGATTTACACATTTAAAGTGGATCCCTCTCAAAGAAACAACTAAAAGCTAAATTAATGCAAAAGTGTCTTAAGTTGTTGTCATGATCTTAGCTACTCGACTTCTTGCTGTGTTTTTTTTAAATACATGAGAAGAAATTTGCATTTATAGTAAACTAAATTGTGCAGATCATGTTTTTACAGCCTCCTCCCACTCAGACAAACAAATTCTCTCCCTCTTTTTCCAATCTTACAGCATCCAACATTATTTATTATTATTATCATTAAGAAAACACACACATTCTATGCTGCTTATAGTTTGTATTGCATATGCAGTACTCAAATACCCATACTTGCAAAAACACATACTTAAAGGCACTAATCAGCAGTCAAATCCTAGATTAAAGATGTATAGAGTAGCAGACGAGTTTTCCATTAGGAAAATATATTCTCAAAAGGCCTGAGCATACTGTATACATATGTAATGTGATATTTAAGGAAGATAAATCATGTCTGTTTTTTTAATATGACAATACTGCTTGAATCCGTTGGGACAACATGATGAGGCAATTAACTGTGCCGGGTACACACTCATCTTATTATTAAAAGTTTTGTTTACATTGGAGCTCCCCTGAGACATCCAGCTTGTTATTCCCCCATTGTTTTGCATTGATGGCAGGTTGGATTAGAGATTTATATTCATATTGTGCAGCATTTACTAATCCAGAAACAACATACAGTAATGCCTCCTGCTGTGTTTATTCTTTTCCCCCTCAATGAATTACTGTAGATGGTGTACAAATACCCTCAACACTGGACTCCAATTATCAGCTGGTGGCAACGGCTGCAACCTTTACTCCCTAAAAGCTTGTGGTTTTCATTTCAGTTCAAAAATAAATGCCAATCATTTCAAAAAGGGTTATAGTGTTACAAAGGATAACAAATAGTTTCCAATGTACCAACAACACAGTCATCATAGGTAACCTGTCTCAGTTACCAGTACATTTTAACCAACATAACGGCATTGTAATACACGGTTCGGCTGTATTAAATATTACACATCTGCCGTAGTTCTCTATTTATAGAGCCCTGATGAGAAGACTTCTGGACAAACTGTAAGAAATGCCGCCGAAACTGAATGCGTGATGTGGATCATAAATATATCAGCAATTACACAACATCTTCCATTTCTTTTCACACAATACGTCTCCTTGCAGTATCAACACTAATTCGGCTGACTTTTATATTTGATCCAATTGGTAGATTGGTTATATTTACACCATAACGGTGCACAGCTGATAGAAAGGGACTTGTAATTTTTAAAGATATTACTGATTTACTGAACTACCTTTCCAACTCCTCATGCAGTTGACTGTTACAGGTCTATACAGGTTCATGGTACAATGCATAAGCTTCAAATCGAGAGACTGAAACTGTATTTTCCTTTACCGTTCTGTTTTAATTTCACAATAAAGTTAATAGTAATATTATGTTTGATATTATTATGTTTTATTAACAACACCACTGGTTTTTTAACCCGCACCGCCTAGTGGTTAAAGCACGTTATTGAATTTAGTTGTTGAATAAGTTATATTTGATGAAAACATTTAAATATTAAGAGTAACATACATACAAAATAAGGGGAAAGTATAAGGTCAATGATATAAATATAGAATAGAAAATATCAAGAAGATACTGTAGTGATCTCTACAACAGAACAGTTTAGTTCAGGGCGACTGTGGCTGTGAGGGAGTGTGGTCGTCTTTCAACCAGAAGGTTGTGGGATCGATCCCAGCCCATGCAGTCAACATGTCGATGTATCCTTGGGCAAGATACTTAACCCTGAGTTGCTCCCGATGGCATGGCCAACGGTGTGTGAATGTGTGTGAATGTTAGGTCCTAGAGTAAGGTACACTGCTCTGTATGAATGGGTGTGAATGGGTGACCCATTCACACCCATTCATACAGAGCAGTGTACCTTACTCTAGGACCTAACATTCACACACATTCACACACCGTTGGCCATGCCATCGGGAGCAACTCNGTGTGCCTTGGAGAATTTGCATTGGTTTTTCACGAAGGAACCGGAAGAAGTTTACTTCCGGGTTTTACGACGCGTCACTGCGGTTCTTTATGATCAGTGGAAATGGCCATGACATGGGACCTTTAATATCTGGCAGTTACCTCTGTGTGTGATAGATGGCATTACAAGTTTTAGATCCAAAACCAGTTGATGCTGTACTCATACACCCAGTATGTAATGTAACCTTATGAAAAAGCATGTTTACTGATCTAAAAAACAACTATGTGAATGTTTTAAAATGTTATTTTACACACTATCCTGTCTTGTATAGTTCCCCCAAAAAATAATAGGACACATTTTTTTCTTCTGAAACAATGATTCATGTATTTCCTGCAGAGACCAGGTAAAAGCACAAAGTCAACTTAATCACCTTATTATTCCTCTGAGAGCATTTCTGTGATGATTTCTTAAGAGGCTAAGGCTAATTGCCAATATGCCTGACCGGTGACCTGAAAAACGAAAGCTCTGAGGGGTTGTGGACTTTTAAGAAGTCCTCAGCATTATTATTTCAAATCATGTTTTTTTTTAAATATACACATCTATGTGCATGCCAGCAGCTGACCTTGAGTGATGAAAGAAAACTTTTTATTTGAATGTCTCCTTCGTGTCTCCGAAACGGTTGTTCATAGTTGCAAAAGCCAATATTTGTAGGACTTGCCATTATAACTAATTCCTCTTGAATGCTATGTGACGCATGCAATTAAAGATTTTTGGGTAGTTGCCCGGAAGACAATAATTACTTAAAATGACTCATCATCACCAAGCTGCACCAAGATAATTATGCGCCAGTGACTTTAGCTAGGTTAAATTGGCCACCAGGAGGAGGTTGTGTATCTCCCATGGGTATTAACTGTGTGACGCATTTCGTGCTGAATCACAGCCCTGAAAAACTTTAAAAACTTCACCAGTTACAAAAAGCAAATGTAATTTATGGGTTGGAAATTCCACCATCTAGAAATAGTTTCATTGCAGTGTTATTACATCGTCTGTTTATAATTGCAAATTGTTTTCAGTTACAATGTGTTTTTTTTAACCCTTTCATGCATTGTGGTCACTACATTAGAGACTTCTATTTAGAGGCTGTTTTATCGTATATGCATGGGGATGGTAGAGTTGCACATCAGGCACCACAATGGATTTTATTATAATATTTGTGTATTGTATTTTATAGTTTTTGCATAATATATAATTTTGTTCATTAGTTTGTTAAACATATATTACTTAAAAATCTGTTTTAAAAAAATGTCTTTCTTTTTTTTCATGCATAAAGATGAAAATATCCTTAGTTTGTTGTACTTCATGCATGAAGGAGTTAATACATCACACACTGATGGAACATCACTATATTGTAATTATGTATACAGGCTTTTTCTATCAAAAATGTTCGGGGTCGGACATGGGGTACTTGGCTGAGAAAAGCTTGAGAAGCACTGATCTAGCAAATATGCTATTGGATTTTGCCGATGACTTTATCCTAATTGCTTTACTGGGTTTATTTTAAAATATTATCTTCATTGACTTATAACATACTGTATGAGCCTGACGGAACGGCATGTCATGAGCCTGAATTAAATGTGCAAAACATGAAGATCACTGATTCGAAGAGTCTTAAGAGACTGCTTAAAGGATGTTGAGTGAATACATTTACTCAGGCACTACTGGAATAATGTCTTGTTTTATTGTGTTATATTGTATTTCACTAGTAAGTAATAAGTAAGTAATACTTTATTTATATATATAGCAACACAAATGTACAAAGTGCTTTACATACAGTACACGGTACACAAAACAGAATACACTATAAAATGTAGAATAAAAGGCATGAAACAGCAAGTAAAACATAGATTTAAGCCCCGGCCACACGAGGACGAAAACGGTCGTTTGCGTTACTGTTTAGTGTCATATAGACCGTTCGGCCACACGAGGACGACCGAATATGACAGTAAACAACTGCGGAAACGATAACGGGTCCCAAGGTGGATAGAACGGCATACGCACGCTCTGGGGGGGTCCAACGGCTCCGTGTGTACGATCATTTTCTGATAATGATGACGCAATAGCCCCGCCTCTCCCCGCCTCTGCTGCTCGCCCCGCGTCAAAGTAAACTGCACACTGAATTCAGATTATTTATCTTTCTCTCGATATGGACATAAACGCGAGTGAAGTCTAATCTGACAGGACGGAGACACGCAGCACTGCTCACCTGCAGCTCCTCCCGCTGTGATGCAGCGTTGAACGGAGCAAAACACACACTTCAAGTCAGATCACCACCCTTAGCTATTTTAATTACCTCTCAAACTACCTAAACTAGTTATAAATATGTTTGTTCTTACTGTCGGCCGGGGCACTCATTACTGGATCAGCTGCTGCATGAGACAGACACTGACGCTGTCAGAAGAGAGGGAGGAAAAAGAGAGGCTCCGTGTATTATATTATTATATTATATAGATTTGTTATTCATTTGTTTTAAATCTCAATAAATAACAAAGAAGGCCTTTGACCGGCACTTTTATAATTTTGTCCGGAAGATTTAAACTTTAACACACGTTGACTGGCGAAAAAACTCGCCCGGTTCCCTCGGCCCCCACCGCGGAGAATAAACAGAAGGGCAACCATGACAACCATGCTTCTTCGCTGCTTTTGTGGAGTAAGTTACAGCGCCACGTACAGGCTCCTTCAAGAAATATCTCCTGCTTTTTNCATCTATCACACACAGAGGTAACTGCCAGATATTAAAGGTCCCATGTCATGGCCATTTCCACTGATCATAATTACATAGAGAACCGCAGCGACGCGTCGTAAAACCCGGAAGTAAACTTCTTCCGGTTCCTTCGTGAAAAACCAATGCAAATTCTCCATAGGATTTTGGAAAATAGCTCGAAATAAGGTCTGTGGTTGACACACATTTAAGAGAGGGATCACGTTTTGTTCAGCCGGATAATCTCCACATGTCAACCCTACTTTTATAATTTTTGAATCATAAATCTAGTCGCCAAAAGCGAAATGCTAACGTTATGCTATAAACGAACTACAAGCCAGTGCAGCAGCAGGGTCGCACGACTTCAACGTCACGCCAACTTAAGATCGTTTCAACTGACTTGCACTGAAACTGCACTTTGAACACTTTAAATATATTAACATTTAAAACTGTATACCCCAGTTATCTAGGCCCTTTTTGTTTGGTTTAATGTGTACCACGTTTATCTAGGCCCTTTTTGTTTTGTTTTATGTATACATGTCACACTGTGGGAAACGATATTTCGATATTTCTGGATGTATAACTCATGTCGAATTTTTGAAAATAAAGCTGAATTTGACTTTCGCCTGCTTGCATATTTTAACAAAGCTTTTCATTTTAGCCACACTGAATTTAACTAGAAGTCATGGCTGTGTCAATTACCAGTCTGATATCGTTTTACAAAGATGACAAGAAGAGCGTAGATAGAGG